>NW_026735165.1:0-162134 GCF_949786415.1 Peromyscus eremicus
ATTTAGGACTGAGAAACAAACGCTAGCTCGACTTACAAGAAACACACTCTGCTTTTGAGAAAAGAGGACTTTTCTAATCTACTGTGTTTCCTATAGGGCCAGAACAGTGAGCTTGCTCAGAACAAAAGAACTGTGCTTCCTACACACACGGGCCATATCTAGTTCAATTCTCCTTAGGAAACTGACAAGAACAGTAGCTCCTCTTCAGACCAATACACTGTACTTGCTGGGAGCAGACGCCAGTGCTATTTGCCCTGTGTATGACAATGGGAGCGCAATAGTGACTCTTCTTACCACAAAACAACTCTTGCTCTTAGGACCAGAAACTGCATGTGATTCAACTCCATTGAAGATTGGGAAACAAACGCTACCTCGCCTTACAAGAAACACATTCTGCTTTTGAGAATAGGGCACACATCTACTCTACTGTGTTTCCTATGGTGTCCAAACAGTGAGCTTGCTCAGAACAGAAGAACTGTGCTTCCTACACACACGGGTCATATCTAGTTCAACTCTGCTTAGGAAACTGACAAGAACAGTAGCTCCTCTTCAGTCCAATACACTGTACTTGCTGGAAACGACGCGAGTGCTATTTGCACTGTGTATGGCAATGGGAGCACAATAGTGACTTTCCTTACCAGAAAACAACTCTTGCTCATAGGACCTGAATCTGATGGGTTTCAACTCCATTTAGCACTGGGAAACAAACGCTAGCTGGCCTTACAAGAAACACACTCTGCTTTTGAGGAAAGAGCACGCTTCTACTCTACTGTGTTTCCTATAGGGCCAGAACAGTGAGTTTTCTGAGTACAAAGAACTGTGCTTCCTACACACATGGGCCATATCTAGTTCAACTCTGCTTAGGAACCTGACAAGAACAGTAGATCCTCTTCAGTCCAATACACTGTACAATCTGGGAACAGAAGCCAGTGCTATTTGCCCTGTGTATGACAATGGGAGCGCAATAGTGATTCTTCTTACCAGAAAACAACTCTTGCTTGTAGGACCAGAAACTGCATGTGATTCAACTCCAATTAAGACTGGGAAACAAACGCTAGCTCGCCTTACAAGAAAATCACTCTGCTTTTGAGAAAAGAGCACTCTTCTACTCTACTGTGTTTCCTATAGGGCCAGAACAGTGAGCTTGCTCAGAAGAAAAGAACTGTGCTTCCTACACACACGGGCCATGTCTAGTTCAACTCTGCTTAGGAAACTGACGAGAAAAGTAGGGCCTCTTCAGCCCAATACACTCTACTTGCTGGGAAAAGATGCGAGTGCTATTTGCACTGTGTATGGCAATGGGAGGAAAATAGTGATTTTCCTTACGAGAAAACAACTCTTGTGTGTAGGACCAAAAACTGCATGTGATTCAACTCCATTTAGAACTTGGAAACAAACGCTAGCTCGCCTTACAAGAAACACACTCTGCTTTTGAGAAAACAGCACTCTTCTACTCTACTGTGTTTCCTATAGCGCCAGAACAGTGAGCTTGCTCAAAACAAAAGAACTGTGCTTCCTACACACGGCCATATCTAGTTCAATTCTGCTTAGGAAACTGACAAGAACAGTAGATCCTCTTCAGTCCAATACACTGTACTTGCTGCAACAGACGCCAGTGCTTTTTGCACAATGTATGACAATGGGAACGCAATAGTGACTCTTCTTACCACAAAACAACTCTTGCTCGTAGGACCAGAAACTGCATGTGATTCAACTCCATTTAGGATTGGGAAACAAACCCTAGCTCGCCTTACAAGAATCACATTCTGCTTTTGAGAATAGGGCACACATCTTCTCTACTGTGTTTCCTATGGGGTCCAAACAGTGAGCTTGCTCAGAACAGAAGAACTGTGCTTCCTACACACACGGGTCATATCTAGTTCAACTCTGCTTAGGAAACTGACAAGAACAGTAGCTCCTCTTCAGTCCAATACACTGTACTTGCTGGGAACAGACGCGAGTGCTATTTGCACTGTGTATGGCAATGGGAGCGCAATAGTGACTCTTCTTACCAGAAAACAACTCTTGCTTGTAGGACCAGAAACTGCATGTGATTCAACTCCATTTAGCACTGAGAAACAAACGCTAACTCGCCTTACAAGAAACACACTCTCCTTTTGAGCAAAGAGCACTCTTCTACCCTAATGTGTTTCCTATAGGGCCAGTACAGCGACCTTGCTCAGAAGAAAAGAACTGTGCTTCCTACACACACGGGCCATATCTAGTTCAACTCTGCTTAAGAAAGTGACGAGAACAGTAGCTCCTCTTCAGTCCAATACACTGTACTTGCTGGGAACATACGCGAGTGCTATTTGCACTGTGTACAGCAATGGGAGCGCAATAGTTACTCTTCTTACCAAGAAACAACTCTTGCTCGTAGGACCAGAAACTGAATGTCATTCAACTCCGTTTAGGACTGGGAAACAAACGCTAACTCGCCTTACAAGAAACATACTCTTCTTTTTGAGTAAAGTGCACTCTTCAACTCTACTGTGTTTTCTATGGGGTCCATATTGTGAGCTTGCTGAGAACAAAAGAACTGTGCTTCCTACACACCCGCGCCATATCCAATTCAACTCCGCTTAGGAAAATGAAAAGAACAGTAGCTCCTCTTCAGCCCAATACACTGTACTTGCTGGGAACAGACGCCAGTGCTATTTGCCCTGTGTATGACCATGGGAGCGCAACAGTTACTCTTATTACCAGAAAAAACTCTTGCTCGTAGGACCAGAAACTGCATGTGATTCAACTCCATTTAGGACTGGGAAACAAACGCTAGCTCGCCTTACAAGAAACACACTCTGCTTTTGAGAAAAGAGCACTCTTCTACTCTACTGTGTTTTCTATGTGGTCCGAACAGTGAGCTTGCTGAGAACAAAAGAACTGTGCTTCGTACACACACGGGCCATATCTAGTTCAACTCTGCTTAGGAAACTGACAAGAACAGTAGCTCCTCTTCAGTCCAATACACTGTACTTGGTGGGAACAGACGCAAGGGCTGTTTGCACTGTGTATGGCAAAGGGAGCGCAATAGTGACTCTTCTAACTAGAAAACAACTCTTGCGTGTAGGACCAGAAACTGCATGTGTATTTGAACTCGATTTAGGACTGGGAAACAAATGCTAGCTCGCCTTAAAAGAAACACACTCTGCTTTTGAGAAAAGAGCACCTGTCTACTCTACTGTGTTTCCTATGGGGTTCGAACAGTGAGCTTGCTCAGAACAAAAGAACTGTGCTTCCTAAACACATGGGCTATATCTAGTTCAACTCTGCTTAGGAAACTGACAAGAACAGTAGCTCCTCTTCAGTCCAATACACTGTACTTGCTGGAAACAGAAGCGAGTGCTATTTGTACTGTGTATGGCAATGGGAGCGCAATAGTGACTCTTCTTACCAGAAAACAACTCTTGCTCGTAGGACCAAAAACTGCATTTGAATCAACTTCATTTAGGAATGGGAAACAAACGCTAGCTCGCCTTACAAGAAACACACTCTGCTTTTGAGAAAAGAGCACTCTTCTATTCTACTGTGTTTCCTATTGGGCCAGAACAGTGAGATTGCTAAGAACAAAAGAACTGTGCTTCCTACACACACAGGCCATATCTAGTTCAACTCTTCTTAGGAAACTGACAAGAACAGTAGCTCCTCTTCAGTCCAATACACTGTACTTGCTGGGAACAGACGCGAGTGCTATTTGTACTGTGTATGGCAATGGGAGCACAATAGTGACTCTTCTTACCAGAAAACAACTCTTGCTCGTAGAACCAAAAACTGCATGTGATTCAACTCCATTTAGGACTGGGAAACAAATGCTCGCTCGCCTTAGAAGAAACACACTCTGCTTTTGAGAAAAGAGCACTTTTCTACTCTACTGTTTTTCCTATATGGCCAGAACAGTGAGCTTGCTCAGAACAAAAGAACTTTGCTTCCTACACACACGGGCCATATCTAGTTCAATTCTGCTTAGGAAAGTGACAAGAACAGTAGATCCTCTTCAGTCCAATACACTGTACTTGCTGGGAACAGAAGCCAGTGCTATTTGCCCTGTGTATGACAATGGGAGAGCAATAGTGACTCTTCTTACCAGAAAAGAACTCTAGCTCATAGGACCAGAAACTGCATGTGACTCAACTCCATTTAGGA
Organism: Peromyscus eremicus; assembly: GCF_949786415.1. Taxonomy (NCBI): domain Eukaryota; kingdom Metazoa; phylum Chordata; class Mammalia; order Rodentia; family Cricetidae; genus Peromyscus; species Peromyscus eremicus. Next base: position 4,144 of record NW_026735165.1, read on the forward strand.
TTGGGAAACAAATGCTAGCTCGTCTTACAAGAAACACACTCTGCTTTTGAGAATAGGGCACACATCTACTCTACTGTATTTCCTATGGGGTCCAAACAGTGTACTTGCTCAGAACAAAAAAAAACTGTGCTTCCTACACAAACGGGTCATATCTAGTTCAACTCTGCTTAGGAAACTGACAAGAACAGTAGCTTCTCTTCATTCCAATACACTGTACTTGCTCGGAACAGACGCAACGGCTGTTTGCACTGTATATTGAATTGGGAGCGCAATAGTCACTTTCCTTACCAGAAAACAGCTCTTGTTCGTAGGACCTTTAACTGCATGTGATTCAACTCCATTTAGGACTGGGAAAAAAAACGCTAGCTCACCTTACAAGAAACACCCTCTGCTTTTGAGAAAAGAGCACTCTTCTACTTTACTGTGTTTCCTATAGGGCTTGAACAGTGAGCTTGCTCAGAACAAAAGAAATGTGCTTCCTACACACACGGACCATATCTAGTTCATCTCTGCTTAGGAAACTGATGAGAACAGTAGCTCCTCTTCAGTCCAATACACTGTACTTACTGGGACAGACGCGAGTGCTATTTGCACTGTGTAGGGCAAGGGGGCACAATAGTGACTCTTCTTGCCAGAAAACAACTCTTGCTCTTAGGACCAGAAACTGCATTTGATTCAATCCACTTAGGACTGGGAAACAAACGCTAGCTCGCCTTACAAGAAACACGCCCTGCTTTTGAGAATAGGGCACACATCTTCTCTACTGTGTTTCCTATGGGGTCCAAACAGTGAGCTTGCTCAGAACAAAAGATTTGTGCTTCCTACACACAGGGGTCATATCTAGTTCAACTCTGCTTAGGAAATTGACATTAACAGTAGCTTCTCTTCAGTCCAATACACTGTACTTGCTGGGAACAGACGCGAGTGCTATTTGCACTGTGTATGGCAATGGGAGCGCAATAGTGACTTTCCTTACCAGAAAACAACTCTTGCTCGTAGGACCTGAAACTGCATGTGATTCAACTCCATTTAGGACTGGGAAACAAACGCTAGCTCGCCTTACAAGAAATACACTCAGCTTTTGAGAAATAAGCACTATTCTACTCTCCTGTGTTTCCTATAGGGCCAAAATAGTGAGCTTGCTCAGAACAAAAGAACTGTGCTTTCTACACACTCGCGCCATATCTAATTCAACTCTGCTTAGGAAAATGACAAGAACAGTAGCTCCTCTTCAGCCCAATACACTGTACTTGCTAGGAACAGATCCGAGTGCTATTTGCACTGTGTATGGCAAAGGGAGCGCAATAGTGACTTTCCTTAACAGAAAACAACTCTTGCGTGTAGGACTAAAAACTGCATGTGATTCAACTCCATTTAGAACTTGGAAACAAACGCTAGCTCGCCTTACAAGAAACACACTCTGCTTTTGAGAAAACAGCACTCTATTACTCTATTGTGTTTCCTATAGCGCCAGAACAGTGAGCTTGCTGAGTACAAAAGAACTGTGCTTCCTACACACATGGGCCATATCTAGTTCAACTCTGCTTAGGAACCTGACAAGAACAGTAGCTCCTCTTCAGTCCAATACACTGTACATGCTGGGAACAGAGGACAGTGCTATTTGCCCTGTGTATGACAATGGGAGCGCAATAGTGACTCTTATTGCCAGAAAAAACTCTTGCTCGTAGTTTCAGAAACTGCATGTGATTCAACTCCATTTAGGACTGGAAAACAAATGCTAGCTCGCCTTACAAGAAACACGCTCTTCTTTTTAGAATAGGGCACATGTATTTCCTATGGGGTCCAAACAGTGAGCTTGCTCAGAACAAAAGAACTGTGATTCCTACACACACGGGTCATATCTAGTTGAACTCTGCTTAGGAAACTTACAAGAACAGTAGCTCCTCTTCAGTCCAATACACTGTACTTGCTGGGAACAGACGCCAGTGCTATTTGCACTGTGTATGACAATGGGAGCACAATAGTGACTCTTCTTACCACAAAACAATTCTTGCTCGTAGGACCAGAAACTGCATGTGATTCAACTCCATTTAGGACTGGGAAACAAAGCTAGCTTGCCTTACAAGAAACACACTCTGCTTTTGTGGAAAGAGCCCTCTTCTACTCTACTGTGTTTCCTATAGGGCCAGAAAAGTGAGCTTGCTGAGTACAAAAGAACTGTGCTTCCTATACACATGGGCCATATCTAGTTCAACTCTGCTTAGGTTCCTGACAAGAACAGTAGATCCTCTTCAGTCCAATACACTGTACATGCTGGGAACAGACGCCAGTGCTATTTTCCCTGTGTATGACCATGGGAGCGCAATAGTTACTCTTATTACCAGAAAAAACTCTTGCTCGTAGGACCAGAAACTGCATGTGATTCAACTCCATTTAGGACTGGGAAACAAAAGCTAGCTCGCCATATGAGAAACACACTCTGCTTTTGAGAAAAGAGCACTCTTCTAATGTACTGTGTTTTCTATGGGGTCCGAACAGTGAACTTGCTGAGAACAAAAGAACTGTGCTTCGTACACACACGGGCCATATCTAGTTCAACTCTGCTTAGGAAACTGACAAGAACAGTAGCTCCTCTTCAGTCCAATACACTGTACTTGCTGGGAACAGACGCAAGGGCTGTTTGCACTGTGTATGGCAAAGGGAGCGCAATAGTGACTCTTCTAACTAGAAAACAACTCTTGCGTGTAGGACCAGAAACTGCATGTGTATTTGCACTCGATTTAGGACTGGGAAACAAATGCTAGCTCGCCTTAAAAGAAACACACTCTGCTTTTGAGAAAAGAGCACCTGTCTACTCTACTGTGTTTCCTATGGGGTTCGAACAGTGAGCTTGCTCAGAACAAAAAGAACTGTGCTTCCTAAACACATGGGCTATATCTAGTTCAACTCTGCTTAGGAAACTGACAAGAACAGTAGCTCCTCTTCAGTCCAATACACTGTACTTGCTGGAAACAGAAGCGAGTGCTATTTGTACTGTGTATGGCAATGGGAGCGCAATAGTGACTCTTCTTACCAGAAAACAACTCTTGCTCGTAGGACCAAAAACTGCATTTGAATCAACTTCATTTAGGAATGGGAAACAAACGCTAGCTCGCCTTACAAGAAACACACTCTGCTTTTGAGAAAAGAGCACTCTTCTATTCTACTGTGTTTCCTATTGGGCCAGAACAGTGAGATTGCTAAGAACAAAAGAACTGTGCTTCCTACACACACAGGCCATATCTAGTTCAACTCTTCTTAGGAAACTGACAAGAACAGTAGCTCCTCTTCAGTCCAATACACTGTACTTGCTGGGAACAGACGCGAGTGCTATTTGTACTGTGTATGGCAATGGGAGCACAATAGTGACTCTTCTTACCAGAAAACAACTCTTGCTCGTAGAACCAAAAACTGCATGTGATTCAACTCCATTTAGGACTGGGAAACAAATGCTAGCTCGCCTTAGAAGAAACACACTCTGCTTTTGAGAAAAGAGCACTTTTCTACTCTACTGTTTTTCCTATATGGCCAGAACAGTGAGCTTGCTCAGAACAAAAGAACTTTGCTTCCTACACACACGGGCCATATCTAGTTCAATTCTGCTTAGGAAAGTGACAAGAACAGTAGATCCTCTTCAGTCCAATACACTGTACTTGCTGGGAACAGAAGCCAGTGCTATTTGCCCTGTGTATGACAATGGGAGAGCAATAGTGACTCTTCTTACCAGAAAAGAACTCTAGCTCATAGGACCAGAAACTGCATGTGACTCAACTCCATTTAGGATTGGGAAACAAACGCTAGCTCGTCTTACAAGAAACACACTCTGCTTTTGAGAATAGGGCACACATCTACTCTACTGTATTTCCTATGGGGTCCAAACAGTGTACTTGCTCAGAACAAAAAAAAACTGTGCTTCCTACACAAATGGGTCATATCTAGTTCAACTCTGCTTAGGAAACTGACAAGAACAGTAGCTTCTCTTCATTCCAATACACTGTACTTGCTCGGAACAGACGCAACGGCTGTTTGCACTGTATATTGAATTGGGAGCGCAATAGTCACTTTCCTTACCAGAAAACAGCTCTTGTTCGTAGGACCTTAAACTGCATGTGATTCAACTCCATTTAGGACTGGGAAAAAAAACGCTAGCTCACCTTACAAGAAACACCCTCTGCTTTTGAGAAAAGAGCACTCTTCTACTTTACTGTGTTTCCTATAGGGCTTGAACAGTGAGCTTGCTCAGAACAAAAGAAATGTGCTTCCTACACACACGGACCATATCTAGTTCATCTCTGCTTAGGAAACTGACGAGAACAGTAGCTCCTCTTCAGTCCAATACACTGTACTTACTGGGACAGACGCGAGTGCTATTTGCACTGTGTACGGCAAGGGGGCACAATAGTGACTCTTCTTGCCAGAAAACAACTCTTGCTCTTAGGACCAGAAACTGCATTTGATTCAATCCACTTAGGACTGGGAAACAAACGCTAGCTCGCCTTACAAGAAACACGCCCTGCTTTTGAGAATAGGGCACACATCTTCTCTACTGTGTTTCCTATGGGGTCCAAACAGTGAGCTTGCTCAGAACAAAAGATTTGTGCTTCCTACACACAGGGGTCATATCTAGTTCAACTCTGCTTAGGAAATTGACATTAACAGTAGCTTCTCTTCAGTCCAATACACTGGGAACAGACGCTGGGAACAGACGCGAGTGCTATTTGCACTGTGTATGGCAATGGGAGCGCAATAGTGACTTTCCTTACCAGAAAACAACTCTTGCTCGTAGGACCTGAAACTGCATGTGATTCAACTCCATTTAGGACTGGGAAACAAACGCTAGCTCGCCTTACAAGAAATACACTCAGCTTTTGAGAAATAAGCACTATTCTACTCTCCTGTGTTTCCTATAGGGCCAAAATAGTGAGCTTGCTCAGAACAAAAGAACTGTGCTTTCTACACACTCGCGCCATATCTAATTCAACTCTGCTTAGGAAAATGACAAGAACAGTAGCTCCTCTTCAGCCCAATACACTGTACTTGCTAGGAACAGATCCGAGTGCTATTTGCACTGTGTATGGCAAAGGGAGCGCAATAGTGACTTTCCTTAACAGAAAACAACTCTTGCGTGTAGGACTAAAAACTGCATGTGATTCAACTCCATTTAGAACTTGGAAACAAACGCTAGCTCGCCTTACAAGAAACACACTCTGCTTTTGAGAAAACAGCACTCTACTACTCTATTGTGTTTCCTATAGCGCCAGAACAGTGAGCTTGCTGAGTACAAAAGAACTGTGCTTCCTACACACATGGGCCATATCTAGTTCAACTCTGCTTAGGAACCTGACAAGAACAGTAGCTCCTCTTCAGTCCAATACACTGTACATGCTGGGAACAGAGGACAGTGCTATTTGCCCTGTGTATGACAATGGGAGCGCAATAGTGACTCTTATTGCCAGAAAAAACTCTTGCTCGTAGTTTCAGAAACTGCATGTGATTCAACTCCATTTAGGACTGGAAAACAAATGCTAGCTCTCCTTACAAGAAACACGCTCTTCTTTTTAGAATAGGGCACATGTGTTTCCTATGGGGTCCAAACAGTGAGCTTGCTCAGAACAAAAGAACTGTGATTCCTACACACACGGGTCATATCTAGTTGAACTCTGCTTAGGAAACTTACAAGAACAGTAGCTCCTCTTCAGTCCAATACACTGTACTTGCTGGGAACAGACGCCAGTGCTATTTGCACTGTGTATGACAATGGGAGCACAATAGTGACTCTTCTTACCACAAAACAATTCTTGCTCGTAGGACCAGAAACTGCATGTGATTCAACTCCATTTAGGACTGGGAAACAAAGCTAGCTTGCCTTACAAGAAACACACTCTGCTTTTGTGGAAAGAGCCCTCTTCTACTCTACTGTGTTTCCTATAGGGCCAGAAAAGTGAGCTTGCTGAGTACAAAAGAACTGTGCTTCCTATACACATGGGCCATATCTAGTTCAACTCTGCTTAGGTTCCTGACAAGAACAGTAGATCCTCTTCAGTCCAATACACTGTACATGCTGGGAACAGACGCCAGTGCTATTTTCCCTGTGTATGACCATGGGAGCGCAATAGTTACTCTTATTACCAGAAAAAACTCTTGCTCGTAGGACCAGAAACTGCATGTGATTCAACTCCATTTAGGACTGGGAAACAAAAGCTAGCTCGCCTTACGAGAAACACACTCTGCTTTTGAGAAAAGAGCACTCTTCTACTGTACTGTGTTTTCTATGGGGTCCGAACAGTGAACTTGCTGAGAACAAAAGAACTGTGCTTCGTACACACAACGGCCATATCTAGTTCAACTCTGCTTAGGAAACTGACAAGAACAGTAGCTCCTCTTCAGTCCAATACACTGTACTTGCTGGGAACAGACGCAAGGGCTGTTTGCACTGTGTATGGCAAAGGGAGCGCAATAGTGACTCTTCTAACTAGAAAACAACTCTTGCGTGTAGGACCAGAAACTGCATGTGTATTTGCACTCGATTTAGGACTGGGAAACAAATGCTAGCTCGCCTTAAAAGAAACACACTCTGCTTTTGAGAAAAGAGCACCTGTCTACTCTACTGTGTTTCCTATGGGGTTCGAACAGTGAGCTTGCTCAGAACAAAAGAACTGTGCTTCCTAAACACATGGGCTATATCTAGTTCAACTCTGCTTAGGAAACTGACAAGAACAGTAGCTCCTCTTCAGTCCAATACACTGTACTTGCTGGAAACAGAAGCGAGTGCTATTTGTACTGTGTATGGCAATGGGAGCGCAATAGTGACTCTTCTTACCAGAAAACAACTCTTGCTCGTAGGACCAAAAACTGCATTTGAATCAACTTCATTTAGGAATGGGAAACAAACGCTAGCTCGCCTTACAAGAAACACACTCTGCTTTTGAGAAAAGAGCACTCTTCTATTCTACTGTGTTTCCTATTGGGCCAGAACAGTGAGATTGCTAAGAACAAAAGAACTGTGCTTCCTACACACACAGGCCATATCTAGTTCAACTCTTCTTAGGAAACTGACAAGAACAGTAGCTCCTCTTCAGTCCAATACACTGTACTTGCTGGGAACAGACGCGAGTGCTATTTGTACTGTGTATGGCAATGGGAGCACAATAGTGACTCTTCTTACCAGAAAACAACTCTTGCTCGTAGAACCAAAAACTGCATGTGATTCAACTCCATTTAGGACTGGGAAACAAACGCTAGCTCGCCTTAGAAGAAACACACTCTGCTTTTGAGAAAAGAGCACTTTTCTACTCTACTGTTTTTCCTATATGGCCAGAACAGTGAGCTTGCTCAGAACAAAAGAACTTTGCTTCCTACACACACGGGCCATATCTAGTTCAATTCTGCTTAGGAAAGTGACAAGAACAGTAGATCCTCTTCAGTCCAATACACTGTACTTGCTGGGAACAGAAGCCAGTGCTATTTGCCCTGTGTATGACAATGGGAGAGCAATAGTGACTCTTCTTACCAGAAAAGAACTCTAGCTCATAGGACCAGAAACTGCATGTGACTCAACTCCATTTAGGATTGGGAAACAAACGCTAGCTCGTCTTACAAGAAACACACTCTGCTTTTGAGAATAGGGCACACATCTACTCTACTGTATTTCCTATGAGGTCCAAACAGTGTACTTGCTCAGAACAAAAAAAAACTGTGCTTCCTACACAAACGGGTCATATCTAGTTCAACTCTGCTTAGGAAACTGACAAGAACAGTAGCTTCTCTTCATTCCAATACACTGTACTTGCTCGGAACAGACGCAACGGCTGTTTGCACTGTATATTGAATTGGGAGCGCAATAGTCACTTTCCTTACCAGAAAACAGCTCTTGTTCGTAGGACCTTAAACTGCATGTGATTCAACTCCATTTAGGACTGGGAAAAAAAACGCTAGCTCACCTTACAAGAAACACCCTCTGCTTTTGAGAAAAGAGCACTCTTCTACTTTACTGTGTTTCCTATAGGGCTTGAACAGTGAGCTTGCTCAGAACAAAAGAAATGTGCTTCCTACACACACGGTCCATATCTAGTTCAACTCTGCTTAGGAAACTGACGAGAACATTAGCTCCTCTTCAGTCCAATACACTGTACTTACTGGGACAGACGCGAGTGCTATTTGCACTGTGTACGGCAAGGGGGCACAATAGTGACTCTTCTTGCCAGAAAACAACTCTTGCTCTTAGGACCAGAAACTGCATTTGATTCAATCCACTTAGGACTGGGAAACAAACGCTAGCTCGCCTTACAAGAAACACGCCCTGCTTTTGAGAATAGGGCACACATCTTCTCTACTGTGTTTCCTATGGGGTCCAAACAGTGAGCTTGCTCAGAACAAAAGATTTGTGCTTCCTACACACAGGGGTCATATCTAGTACAACTCTGCTTAGGAAATTGACATTAACAGTAGCTTCTCTTCAGTCCAATACACTGTACTTGCTGGGAACAGACGCGAGTGCTATTTGCACTGTGTATGGCAATGGGAGCGCAATAGTGACTTTCCTTACCAGGAAACAACTCTTGCTCGTAGGACCTGAAACTGCATGTGATTCAACTCCATTTAGGACTGGGAAACAAACGCTAGCTCGCCTTACAAGAAATACACTCAGCTTTTGAGAAATAAGCACTATTCTACTCTCCTGTGTTTCCTATAGGGCCAAAATACTGAGCTTGCTCAGAACAAAAGAACTGTGCTTTCTACACACTCGCGCCATATCTAATTCAACTCTGCTTAGGAAAATGACAAGAACAGTAGCTCCTCTTCAGCCCAATACACTGTACTTGCTAGGAACAGATCCGAGTGCTATTTGCACTGTGTATGGCAAAGGGAGCGCAATAGTGACTTTCCTTAACAGAAAACAACTCTTGCGTGTAGGACTAAAAACTGCATGTGATTCAACTCCATTTAGAACTTGGAAACAAACGCTAGCTTGCCTTACAAGAAACACACTCTGCTTTTGAGAAAACAGCACTCTACTACTCTATTGTGTTTCCTATAGCGCCAGAACAGTGAGCTTGCTGAGTACAAAAGAACTGTGCTTCCTACACACATGGGCCATATCTAGTTCAACTCTGCTTAGGAACCTGACAAGAACAGTAGCTCCTCTTCAGTCCAATACACTGTACATGCTGGGAACAGAGGACAGTGCTATTTGCCCTGTGTATGACAATGGGAGCGCAATAGTGACTCTTATTGCCAGAAAAAACTCTTGCTCGTAGTTTCAGAAACTGCATGTGATTCAACTCCATTTAGGACTGGAAAACAAATGTTAGCTCGCCTTACAAGAAACACGCTCTTCTTTTTAGAATAGGGCACATGTATTTCCTATGGGGTCCAAACAGTGAGCTTGCTCAGAACAAAAGAACTGTGATTCCTACACACACGGGTCATATCTAGTTGAACTCTGCTTAGGAAACTTACAAGAACAGTAGCTCCTCTTCAGTCCAATACACTGTACTTGCTGGGAACAGACGCCAGTGCTATTTGCACTGTGTATGACAATGGGAGCACAATAGTGACTCTTCTTACCACAAAACAATTCTTGCTCGTAGGACCAGAAACTGCATGTGATTCAACTCCATTTAGGACTGGGAAACAAAGCTAGCTTGCCTTACAAGAAACACACTCTGCTTTTGTGGAAAGAGCCCTCTTCTACTCTACTGTGTTTCCTATAGGGCCAGAAAAGTGAGCTTGCTGAGTACAAAAGAACTGTGCTTCCTATACACATGGGCCATATCTAGTTCAACTCTGCTTAGGTTCCTGACAAGAACAGTAGATCCTCTTCAGTCCAATACACTGTACATGCTGGGAACAGACGCCAGTGCTATTTTCCCTGTGTATGACCATGGGAGCGCAATAGTTACTCTTATTACCAGAAAAAACTCTTGCTCGTAGGACCAGAAACTGCATGTGATTCAACTCCATTTAGGACTGGGAAACAAAAGCTAGCTCGCCTTACGAGAAACACACTCTGCTTTTGAGAAAAGAGCACTCTTCTACTGTACTGTGTTTTCTATGGGGTCCGAACAGTGAACTTGCTGAGAACAAAAGAACTGTGCTTCGTACACACACGGGCCATATCTAGTTCAACTCTGCTTAGGAAACTGACAAGAACAGTAGCTCCTCTTCAGTCCCATACACTGTATTTGCTGGGAACAGACGCAACGGCTGTTTGCACTGTGTATGGCAAAGGGAGCGCAATAGTGACTCTTCTAACCAGAAAACAATTCTTGCTGGTAGGACCAGAAACTGCATGTGTATTTGAACTCCATTTAGGACTGGGAAACAAATGCTAGCTCGCCTTACAAGAAACTCACTCTGCTTTTGAGAAAAGAGCACCCGTCTACTCTACTGTGTTTCCTATGGGGTTCGAACAGTGAGCTTGCTCAGAACAAAAGAACTGTGCTTCCTACACACGGGCTATATCTAGTTCAACTCTGCTTAGGAAACTGACAAGAACAGTAGCTCATCTTCAGTCCAATACACTGTACTTGCTAGAAACAGAAGCGAGTGCTATTTGTACTGTGTATGGCAATGGGAGTGCAATAGTGACTCTTCTTACCAGAAAACAACTCTTGCTCGTAGGACCAAAAATTGCATTTGATTCAACTCCATTTAGGACTGGGAAACAAACGCTAGCTCGCCTTACAAGAAACACACTCTGCTTTTGAGAAAAGAGCACTCTTCTACTCTACTGTGTTTCCTATAGGGCCAGAACAGTGAGCTTGCTCAGAACAAAAGAACTGTGCTTCCTACACACACGGGCCATATCTAGTTCAACTCTGCTTAGGAAACTGACAAGAACAGTAGCTCCTCTTCAGTCCAGTACACTGTAATTTCTGGGAACAGACGCGAGTGCTATTTGCACTGTGTATGTCAAAGGGAGCACAATAGTGACTCTTCTTACCAGAAAACAACTCCAGCTCATAGGACCAGAAACTGCATGTGTATTTGAACTCCATTTAGGACTGGGAAACAAATGCTAGCTCGCCTTACAAGAAACACACTCTGCTTTTGAGAAAAGAGCACTCTTCTACTCTACTGTGTTTCCTATGGGGTTCGAACACTGAGCTTGCTCAGAACAAAAGAACTGTGCTTCTTACACACACAGACCATATCTAGTTCAACTCTGCTTAGGAAACTGACAAGAACAGTAGCTCCTCTTCAGTTCAATACACTGTACTTGCTGGGAACAGACGCGAGGGCTATTTGCACTGTGTACAGCAATGGGAGCACAATAGTGACTCTTCTTACCAGAAAAAAACTCTTGCTCTTAGGAACAGAAACTGCATTTGATTCAATCCACTTAGGACTGGGAAACAAATGTTAGCTCGCCTTACAAGAAACACGCTCTGCTTTTGAGAATAGGGCAAACATCTTCTCTACTGTGTTTCCTATGGGGTCCAAACAGTGAGCTTGCTCAGAACAAAAGAATTTTGCTTTATACACACACGGGTCATATCTAGTTCAACTCTGCTTAGGAAACTGACAAGAACAGTAGCTCCTCTTCAGTCCAATACACTGTACTTGCTGGGAACAGACGCGAGTGCTATTTGTACTCTGTATGGCAATTGGAGCGCAATAGTGACTCTTCATACCAGAAAACAACTCTTGCTCGTAGCACCAGAACCTGCATGTGGTTCAACTTCATTTAGGATTGGGAAACAAACGCTAGCTCGCCTTACAAGAAACACACTCTGCTTTTGAGAATAGGGCACACATCTACTCTACTGTGTTTCCTATAGGGTGAGAACAGTGAGCATGCTCAGAACAAAAGAACTGTGCTTCTTACACACACGGGCCATATCTAGTTCAACTCTGCTTAGGAAACTGACAAGAACAGTAGCTCCTCTTCAGTCCAATACACTGTAATTACTGGGTACAGACACGAGTGCTATTTGTACTGTGTATGGCAATGGGAGCGCAATAGTGACTCTTCTTACCAGAAAACAACTCTTACTCATAGGATCAAAAACTGCATTTGATTCAACTCCATTTAGGACTGGGAAACAAACACTAGCTCGCCTTATAAGAAACACACTCTGCTTTTGAGAAAAGAGCACTTTTCTACTCTACTGTTTTTCCTATATGGCCAGAACAGTGAACTTGCTCAGAACAAAAGAACTTTGCTTCCTACACACGGGCCATATCTAGTTCAATTCTGCTTAGGAAACTGACAAGAACAGTAGATCCTCTTGAGTCCAATACACTGTACTTGCTTGGAACAGACGCCAGTGCTTTTTGCCCTGTGTATGACAATGGGAGCGCAATAGTGACTCTTCTTACCAGAAAACAACTCTAGCTCATAGGACCAGAAACTGCATGGGACTCAACTCCATTTAGGAATGGGAAACAAACGCTAGCTCGTCTTACAAGAAACACACTCTGCTTTTGAGAATAGGGCACACATCTACTCTACTGTGTTTCCTATGGGGTCCAAACAGTGAGCTTGCTCAGAACAAAAGATTTGTGCTTCCTACACACACGGGCCACATCTAGTTCAACTCTGCTTAGGAAACTGACAAGAACAGTAGCTTCTCTTCAGTCCAATACACTGTACATGCTGGGAACAGACGCCAGTGCTATTTGTACTGTGTATGGCAATGGGAGTGCAATAGTGATTTTCCTTACCAGAAAACAACTCTTGCTCGTAGGACCTGAAACTGCATGTGATTCAACTCCATTTAGGACTGTGAAAGAAACGCTAGCTCTCCTTACAAGAAACACACTCTGCTTTTGAGGAAAGAGCACTCTTCTACTCTACTGTGTTTCCTATAGGGCCAGAACAGTGAGCTTGCTGAGTACAAAAGAACTGTGCTTACTACACACATGGGCCATATCTAGTTCAACTCTGCTTAGGACCTTGACAAGAACAGTAGACCCTCTTCAGTCCAATACACTGTACATGCTTTGAACAGACGCGAGTGCTGTTTGTACTGTGTATGGCAATGGGAGCCCAATAGTGACTCTTCTTACCAGAAAACAACTCTTGCTCATAGGACCAAAAACTGCATGTGACTCAACTCCATTTAGGACTGGGAAACAAACGCTAGCTCGCCTTACAAGAAACACACTCTGTTTTTGAGAAAAGAGCACTCTTCTACTCTACTGTGTTTCTTATAGGGCCAGAACAGTGAGCTTGCTCAGAACAAAGAACTGTGTTTCCTACATACAGAGGCCCTATCTTGTTCAATTCTGCTTAGGAAACTGACAAGAACAGTAGAACCTCTTCAGTCCAATACACTGTACATGCTGGCAACAGACGCCAGTGCTATTTGCCCTGTGTGTGAAAATGGGAGCGCAATAGTGACTCTTCTTACCAGAAGACAACTCTTGCTCGTATGACCAGAAACTGCATGTGATTCAACTCTATTTAGGACTGGGAAACAAACGCTAGCTCGCCTTACAATAAACACATTCTGCTTTAGAGAAAAGAGCACTCTTCTACTCTACTGTGATTCCTATAGGGCCAAAACAGTGAGCTTGCTCAGAACAAAAGAACTGTACTTCCTACATACACGGGCCATATCTAGTTCAACTCTGCTTAGGAAACTGAGAAGAAAAGTAGCTCTTCTTCAGTCCAATACACTGTATATGCTGAGAACAGACGCGAGTGCAATTTGCACTGTGTATGGCAATGAGAGCACAATAGTGACATTCCTTACTAGAAAACAACTCTTGCTCATAGGACCAAAAACTTCATGTGATTCAACTTCATTTAGAACTGGGAAATAAATGCTAGCTCACCTTACAAGAAACACACTCTGCTTTTGAGAAAAGAGCACTCTTCTACTCTACTGTGTTTCCTATAGGGCCAGCACAGTGAGCTTGCACAGAACAAAAGAAGTGTGCTTCCTACACACACAGACATATCTAGTTCAATTCAGCTTAGGAAACTGACAAGAACAGTATACCCTCTTCAGTCAAATACACTGCACATGCTGGGAACAGACACCAGTACTATTTGCCCTGTGTATGACAATCGGAGCGCAATAGTGACTCTTCTTACCAGAAAACAACTCTTGCTCGTAGGACCAGGAACTGCATGTGATTCAACTCCATTTAGGACTGGGAAACAAACGCTAACTTGCCTTACAAGAAACATACTCTGCTTTTGAGAAAAGAGCACTCATCTATTCTACTGTGTTTCCTATGGTGTCCGAAAACTGAGCTTGCTCAGAACAAAAGAACTGTGCTTCCTACACACACGGGCCATATCTAGTTCAACTCTGCTTAGAAAACGGACAAGAACAGTAGCTGCTCTTCAGTCCAATACACTGTACTTGCTGGGAACAGACGCCAGTGCTATTTGCACTGTGTATGGCAATGGGAGCGCAATAGTGACTCTTCTTACCAGAAAAAAACTCTTGCTCGTTGGACCAGAAACTGCATGGGATTCAACTCCATTTCTAACTGGGAAGCAAATACTAGCTTGCCTTTCAAGAAACACAATCTAATTTTGAGAAAAGAGCCCTCATCTACTCTACTGTGTTTCCTATGGTGTCTGCACAGTGTGCTTTCTCAGAAAAAAAGAACTGTGCTTCCTACACACGGCCATATCTAGTTCAACTCCTCTTAGGAAAATGAGAAGAACAGTACCTCCTCTTCAGTCCAATACACTGTACTTGCTGGGAACGAACGCGAGTGCTATATGCACAATGTATGGCAATGGGAGCGCAATAGTGACTTTCCTTACCAGAAAACAACTCTTGCTCATAGGACCAGAAACTGCATGTGATTCAACTCCATTTAGGGGTGGGAAACAAACGCTAGCTCGCCTTACAAGAAAAACACTCTGCTTTTGAGAAAAAAGCACTCTTCTACTCTACTGTGTTTCCTATAGGGCCAGAACAGTGAGCTTGATCAGAACAAGAGAACTGTGCTTCCTACACACAGGGGCCATATCTAGTTCAACTCTGTTAGGAAACTGACAAGAACAGTAGCTCCTCTTAAGTCCAATACTCTGCACATGCAGGGAACTGACGCCAGTGGTATTTGCACTGTGTATGGCAATGGGAGCGCAATAGTCACTCTTCTTACCAGAAAACAACTCTTGCTCGTTGGACCAGAAACTGCATGTGATTCAACTCCATTTAGGACTGGGAAACAAACGCTAGCTTGCCTTACAAGAAACACACTCTGCTTTTGAGAAAAGAGCACTCTTCTACTCTACTGTGTTTCCTATGGGGTCCGAGCAGTGAGCTTGCTCAGAACAAAAGAACTGTGCTTCCTACACACACGGGCCATATCTAGTTCATCTCTGCTTACGAAACTGACAAGAACAGTAGCTCCTCTTCAGTCCAATATACTGTACTTGCTGGAAGCAGACGCGAGGGCTATTTGCACTGTGTATGGCAAAGGGAGGGCAATAGTGACTTTCCTTACCAGAAAACAACTCTTGCTCGTAGGACCAAAAACTGCATGTGATTCAACTCCATTTAGGACTGGGGAACAAACGCTAGCTCGCCTTACAAGAAACACACTCTGCTTTTGAGAAAAGAGCACTCTTCTACTCTACTGATTTCCTATAAGGCCAGAACAGTGAGCTTGATCAGAACAAGAGAACTGTGCTTAATACACACACGGCCATATCTAGTTCAATTCTTATTAGGAAACTGACAAGAACAGTAGATCCTCTTCAGTCCAATACACTGTACATGCTGGGAAACGACGCCAGTGATATTTGTCCTGTGTATGAAAATGGGAGCACAATAGTGACTCTTCTTACCAGAAAACATCTCTTGCTCGTAGGACCAGAAACTGCTTGTGATTCAACTCCATATAGGACTGGGAAAAAAACGCTAGCCCGCCTAACAAGAAACACACTCTGCTTTTGAGAAAAGAGCACTCTTCTACTCTACTGTGTTTCCTATAGGGCCAGAAAAGTGAACTTGCTCAGAACAAAAGAACTGTGCTTCCTACACACAGGGGCCATATCTAGTCCAACTCTGTTAGGAAACTGACAAGAACAGTAGCTCCTCTTAAGTCCAATACTCTGTACATGCAGGGAACAGACGCCAGTGGTATTTGCACTGTGTATGGCAATGGGAGCGCAATAGTGACTCTTCTTACCAGAAAACAACTCTTGCTCGTAGGACCAGAAACTGCATGTGATTCAACTCCATTTAGGACTGGGAAACAAACGCTAGCTTGCCTTACAAGAAACACACTCTGCTTTTGAGAAAAGAGCACTCTTCTACTCTACTGTGTTTCCTATGGGGTCGGAGCAGTGAGCTTGCTCAGAACAAAAGAACTGTGCTTCCTACACACACGGGCCATATCTAGTTCATCTCTGCTTACGAAACTGACAAGAACAGTAGCTCCTCTTCAGTCCAATATACTGTACTTGCTGGAAGCAGACGCGAGTGCTATTTGCACTGTGTATGGCAAAGGGAGGGCAATAGTGACTTTCCTTACCAGAAAACAACTCTTGCTGGTAGGACCAAAAACTGCATGTGATTCAACTCCATTTAGGACTGGGAAACAAACGCTAGCTCGCCTTACAAGAAACACACTCTGCTTTTGAGAAAAGAGCACTCTTCTACTCTACTGTGTTTCCTATAGGACCAGAAAAGAGAGCTTGCTCAGAACAAAAGAACTGGCTTCCTACATACACGGCCATATGTAGTTCAATTCTGCATAGGAAACTGACAAGAACAAAAAATTTTTTTCAGTCCAATACACTGTACATGCTGGAAAGAGAAACCAGTGCTATTTGCCCTGTGTATGACTATGGGAGTGCAATAGTGACTCTTTTTACCAGAAAAAACTCTTGCTCGTAGGTCCAGAAACTGCATGTGATTCAACTCAATTTAAGACTGGGAAACAAACGCTAGCTAGCCTTACAAGAAACACACTCTGCTTTTGAGAATAGAGCACTCTTCTACTCTACAGTGTTTCCTATAGGGCGAGAACAGTGAGCTTGCTCAGAACAAAAGAACTGTGCTTCCTACACACACGGGCCATATCTATTTCAACTCTGCTTAGGAAACTGATGAGAACAGTAGCTCCTCTTCAGTCCAATACACTGTACTTACTGGGAACAGACGCGAGTGCTATTTGCACTTTGTATGGCAATGGGAGCGCAAAGTGACTCTTCTTACCAGAAAACAACTCTTGCTTGTAGGACCAAAACCTGCATTTGATTCAACTCCAGTTAGGACTGGGAAACAAACGCTAGCTCGCCTTACAAGAAACACACTCTGCTTTTGAGAATAGGGCACACATCTACTCTACTGTGTTTCCTATGGGGTCCAAACAGTGAGCTTGCTCAGAACAAAAGAACTGTGCTTCCTACACACACGGGTCATATCTAGTTCAACTCTGCTTAGGAAAGTGACAAGAACAATAGCTCCTCTTCAGCCCAATACACTCTAATTGCTGGGAACAGACGCGAATGCTATTTGCACTGTGTATGGCAATGGGAGCACAATAGTGACTTTCCTTACCAGAAAAAACTCTTGCTCTTAGGACCAGAAACTGCATGTGATTCAACTCCATTTAGGACTGGGAAACAAACGCTAGCTCGCCTTACAAGAAACACACTCTGCTTTTGAGGAAAGAGCACTCTTCTACTCTACTGTGTTTCCTATAGGGCCAGAACAGTGAGCTTCCTGAGAACAAAAAAACTGTGCTTCCTACCCACTCTGGCCATATCTAGTTCAATTCTGCTTAGGAACCTGACAAGAACAGTAGATCCTCTTCAGTCGAATACACTGTACATGCTGGGAACAGACGCCAGTGCTATTTGCCCTGTGTATGGCAAAGGGAGCGCAATAGTGACTCTTCTAACCAGAAAACCACTCTTGCTCGTAGGACCAGAAACTGCATGTGTACTTCAACTCCATATAGGACTGGGAAACAAATGCTAGCTCGCCTTACAAGAAACACACTCTGCTTTTGAGAAAAGAGCACTCTTCTACTCTAATGTGTTTCCTATGGGGTTCGAACAGTGAGCTTGCTCAGAACAAAAGAACTGTGCTTCCTACACACACGGGCCATATCTAGTTCAACTCTCCTTAGGAAACTGACAAGAACAGTATCTCCTCTTCAGTCCAATACACTGTACTTGTTGGGAAAATACGTGAGTGCTATTTTTGTGTGTATGGCAATGGGAGCGCAATAGTGACTCTTCTTACCAGAGAACAACTCTTCCTCGTAGGACCAAAAACTGCATTTGATTCACCTCCATTTAGGACTGGGAAACAAATGCTAGCTAGCCTTACAAGAAACATACTCTGCTTATGAGAAAAGAGCACTCCTCTACTCTACTGTGTTTCCTATAGGGCCAGAACAGTGAGCTTGCTCAGAACAAAAGAACTGTGCTTCCTACACACACGGGCCATATCTAGTTCAATTCTGCTTACGAAACTGACAAGAACAGTAGCCTCTCTTCAGTCCAATACACTGTACTTGCTGAGAACAGATGCCAGTGCTATTTGCACTGTGTATGGCAAAGGGAGCGCAAAATGGACTCTTCTTACCAGAAAACAAGTCTCGCTCGTAGGACCAGAAACTTCATGTGTATTTCAACCCCATTTAGGACTGGGAAACAAACGCTAGCTCGCCTTACAAGAAACACACTCTGCTTTTGACAAAAGAGCACTCTTCTACTCTACTGTGTTTCCTATGGGTTCCAAACAGAGAACTTGCTCAGAACAAAAGAACTGTGCTTCCTACACACGGGCCATATCTAGTTCAACTCTGCTGAGGAAACTGACAAGAGAAGTAGCTCCTCTTAAGTCCAATACACTGTACTTGCTTAAAACAGATGCCAGTGCTATTTGCACTGTGTATGGCAATGGGAGCGCAATAGTGACTCTTCTTACCAGAAAACAACTCTGCTTAGGAACCTGACAAGAACAGTAGATCCTCTTCAGTCCAATACACTGTACTTGCTGGGAACAGACGCCAGTGCTATTTGCACTGTGTATGAATATGGGAGCGCAATAGGGACTCTTCTTACCAGAAAACAACTCTTGCTCCTAGGACCAGAAACTGCATGGGATTCAACTCCATTTAGGACTGGGAAATAAACGCTAGCTCACCTTACAAGAATCACACTCTGCTTTTGAGAAAAGAGCACTCTTCTACTCTACTGTGTTTCCTATAGTGCCAGAACATTGAGCTTGCTCAGAACAAAAGAACTGTGCTTCCTACACACACGGGCCATATCTAGTTCAACTCTGCTTAGGAAACTGACAAGAACAGTAGCTCCTCTTCAGTCCAATACACTGTACTTGCTGGGAACAGACTCGAGTGCTATTTGCACTGTGTATGGCAATGGGAGCACAATAGTGACTCTTCTTACCAGAAAACAACTCTTGCTCATAGGACCAGAAACTGCATGGGATTCAACTCCATTTAGGACTGGGAAACAAACGCTAGCTCGCCTTACAAGAAACACACTCTGCTTTTGAAAAAAGAGCACTCTTCTACTCTATTGTGTTTCCTATGGTGTCTGAACAGAGAGCTTGCTAAGAACAAAAGAACTGTGCTTCCTATATCCGGGCCATATCTACTTCAACTCTGCTTAGGAAACTGACAAAAGAAGTAGCTCCTCTTCAGTCCAATACACTGCAGTTGCTGGGAACAGACGCCAGTGCTATTTGCCATGTGTATAACAATGGGAGCGGAATAGTGACTCTTCTTACCATAAAAAACTCTTGCTCGTAAGACCAGAAAATACATGTGATTCAACTCTATTTAGGACTGGGAAACAAACGCTAGCTCGCCTTACAAGAAACACACTCTGCTTTTGAGAAAAGAGCACTCTTCTACTCTACTGTGTTTTCTATGGGGTCCGAACAGTGAGCTTGCTGAGAACAAAAGAACTGTGCTTTCTACACACACGGGCCATATCTAGTTCATTTCTGGGTAGGAAACTGACAAGAACAGTAGCTCCTCTTCAGTCCAATACACTGTACTTGCTGGGAAGAGAAGCGAGGGCTATTTGCACTATGTATGGCAAAGGGAGCGCAATAGTGACTCTTCTTACCAGAAAACAAGTCTTCCTCGTAGGACCAGAAACTGCATGTGTTTTTCAACTCCATTTAGGACTGGGAAAAAAACGATAGTTCGTCTTACAAGAAACACACTCTGCTTTTAAGAAAAGAGCACTCTTCTACTCTACTGTGTTTCCTATAGGGCTAGAACAGTGACCTTGCTCAGAACAAAAGAACTGTGCTTCCTACACACACGGGCCATATCTAGTTCAATTCTCATTAGGAAATTGACAAGAACAGTATCCTCTCTTCAGTCCAATACACTCTACTTGCTGGGAACAGACGTGAGTGCTATTTGCACTGTGTATGGAAAACGGAGCGCAATAGTGACTCTTCTTACCAGAAAACAACTCTTGCTCTTAGGACCAGAAACTGCATGTTATTCAACTCCACTTAGGACTGGGAAACAAACGCTAGCTCGCCTTACAAGAAACACGCTCTGCTTTGAGAAAAGGTCACACTTCTACTCTACTGTGTTTCCTATAGGGTCCGAACAGTGAGCTTGCTCAGAACAAAAGAACTGTGCTTCCTACACACACGGGTCATATCTAGTTCAATTGTCCTTAGGAAATTGACAAGAACAGTATCCTCTCTTCAGTCCAATACACTCTACTTGCTGGGAACAGACGCGAGTGCTATTTGCACTGTGAATGACAAAGTGAGCGCAATAGTAACTCTTCTTACCAAAAACATCTCTTGCTCGTAGGACCAGAAACTGCATGTGATTCAACTCGATTTAGGACTGGGAAACAAACGCTAGCTCGCCTTACAAGAAACACACTCTGCTTTTGAGAAAAGAGCACTCTTCTACTCTACTGTGTTTCCTGTAGGGCCAGAACAGTGAGCTTGCTCAGAACAAAAGAACTGTGCTTCCTAGACACGGGCCATATCTAGTTCAATTCTGCATAGGAAACTGACAAGAACAGTAGCTCCTCTTCAGTCCAATACACTGTAATTGCTGGGAACAGACGCGAGTGCTATTTGCACTGTGTATGGCAATGGGAGCGCATTAGTGACTCTTCTTACCAGAAAACAACTCTTGCTCGTAAGACCAAAAACTGCATTTGATTCAACTCCATTTAGGACTGGGAAACAAACCCTACCTTGCCTTACAAGAAACACACTCTGCTTTTGAGAAAAGAGCACTCTTCTACTCTACTGTGTTTCCTATAGGGCCAGAACAGTGAGCTTGCTCAGAACAAAAGAACTGTGCTTCCTACACACACGGGCCATATCTAGTTCAACTCTGCTTAGGAAACTGACAAGAACAGTAGCTCCTCTTCAGTCCAATACACTGTACTTGCTGGGAACAGACGCGAGTGCTATATGCACTGTGTACAGCAATGGGAGCACAATAGTGACTCTTCTTTCCAGAAAACAACTCTTGCTCATAGGACCAAAAACTGCATGTTATTCAACTCCACTTAGTACTGGGAAACAAACGCTAGCTCGCCTTACAAGAAACACGCTCTGCTTTGAGAAAAGGTCACACTTCTACTCTACTGTGTTTCCTATAGGGTCCGAACAGTGAGCTTGCTCAGAACAAAAGAAACATGCTTCCTACACAACGGGCCATATCTAGTTCAACTCTGCTTAGGAAACTGACAAGAACAGTAGATCCTCTTCAGTCCAATACACTGTACTTGCTGGGAACAGACGCCAGTGCTATTTGCACTGTGAATGACAAAGGGAGCGCAATAGTGACTCTTCTTAGCAAAAACAACTCTTGCTCGTAGGACCAGAAACTGCATGTGATTCAACTCCATTTAGGACTGGGAAACAAACGCTAGCTCGCCTTACAAGAAACACACTCTGCTTTTGAGAAAAGAGCACTCTTCTACTCTACTGTGTTTCTTGTAGGGCCAGAACAGTGAGCTTGCTCACAACAAAAGAACTGTGCTTCCTAGACACGGGCCATATCTAGTTCAATTCTGCATAGGAAACTGACAAGAACAGTAGCTCCTCTTCAGTCCAATACACTGTACTTGCTGGGAACAGACTCGAGTGCTATTTGCACTGTGTATGGCAATTGGAGCGCAATAGTGGCTCTTCTTACCAGAAAACAACTCTTGCTCGTAAGACCAAAAACTGCATTTGATTCAACTCCATTTAGGACTGGGAAACAAACCCTAGCTTGCCTTACAAGAAACACACTCTGCTTTTGAGAAAAGAGCACTCTTCTACTCTACTGTGTTTCCTAAGGGGTCCGAACAGTGAGCTTGCTGAGAACAAAAGAACTGTGCTTCCTACACATACGGGCCATATCTAGTTCAACTCTGCTTAGGAAACTCACAAGAAGAGTAGATCCTCTTCAGTTCAATACCCTGTACTTGCTTGGAACAGACGTGAGTGCTATTTGCACTGTGAACAGCAATGGGAGCACAATAGTGACTCTTCTTACCAGAAAACAACTCTTGATCTTAGGACCAGAAACTGCATGTGATTCAACTCCATTTAGGACTGGGAAACAAACACTAGCTCGCCTTACTAGAAGCACACTCTGCTTTTGAGGAAAGAGCACTCTTCTACTCCACTGTGTTTCCTATAGGGCAAGAACAGTGAGCTTGCTGAGAACAAAAGAAAGGTGCTTAATACACACATGGGCCAATCTAGTTCAACTCTGCTTAGGAACGTGACAAGAACAGTAGATCCTCTTCAGTCCAATACACTGTACATGCTGGGAATAGAAGCCAATTCTATTTGCCCTGTGTATGACAATGGGAGCATAATAGTGACTCTTGTTACCAGAAAACAACTCTTACTCCTAGGACCAGAAACTGCATGTGATTCAGCTCCATTTTGCACTGGGAAACAAACGCTAGCTCGCCTGACATGAAACACACTCTGTTTTTTAGAAAAGAGCACTCTTCTACTCCACAGTGTTTCCTATAGGGCCAGAACAGTGAGCTTTCTCAGAACAAAAGAACTGTGCTTCCTACACACACGGGCCATATCTAGTTCAACTCTGCTTTGGAAACTGACGAGAACAGTAGCTCCTCTTCAGTCCAATACACTGTATTTGCTTCGAACAGACGCGAGAGCTATTTGCACTGTGTATGTAAATGGAGCGCAATAGTGACTTTCCTTACCAAAAAACAACTCTTGCTCGTAGGACCAAAAACTGCATGTGATTCAACTCCATTTAGGACTGGGAAACAAACACTAGCTCGCCTTACAAGAAACACAGTCTTCTTTTTGAGTAAAGAGCACTCTTCTACTCTACTGTGTTTCCTGTAGGGCCAGAACAGTGAGCTTGCTGAGAACAAAAGAACTGTGCTTCCTACACACTCGGGCCATATCTAGTTCAACTCTGCTTAGGAAACTGACAAGAACAGTAGATCCTCTTCAGTCCAATACACTGTACTTGCTGGGAACAAACGCCAGTGCTATTTGCATTGTGTATGAAAATGGGAGCGCAATAGTGACTCTTCTTACCAGAAAACAACTCTTGCTCGTAGGACCAGAAACTGTCTGTGGATTTCAACTCCATTTAGGACTGGGAAACAAACACTAGCTCGCCTTACTAGAAACACACTCTGCTTTTGAGGAAAGATCACTCTTCTACTCTACTGTGTTTCCTGTAGGGCTAGAACAGTGAGCTTGCTGAGAACAAAAGAACTGTGCTTCCTACACACACGGGCCATATCTAGTTCAACTCTGCTTAGGAAACTGACAAGAACAGTAGCTCCTCTTCAGTCCAATACACTGTACTTGCTGGGAACAGACGCCAGTGCTATTTGCATTGTGTATGAAAATGGGAGCGCAATAGTGACTCTTCTTACAAGAAAACAACTCTTGCTCGTAGGACCAGAAACTGTCTGTGTATTTCAACTCCATTTAGGACTGGGAAACAAACACTAGCTCGCCTTACTAGAAACACACTCTGCTTTTGAGGAAAGAGCACTCTTCTACTCTACTGTGTATCCTATAGGGCCAGAACAGTGAGCTTGCTGAGAACAAAAGAACTGTGCTTCCTACACACACGGGCCATATCTAGTTCAACTCTGCTTAGGAAACTGACAAGAACAGTAGATCCTCTTCAGTCCAATACACTGTACTTGCTGGGAACAGACGCCAGTGCTATTTGCATTGTGTATGAAAATGGGAGCGCAATAGTGACTCTTCTTACCAGAAAACAACTCTTGCTCGTAGGACCAGAAACTGTCTGTGTATTTCAACTCCATTTAGGACTGGGAAACATATGCTAGCTCGCCTTACAAGAAACACACTCTGCTTTTGAGAAAAGAGCACTCTTCTACTCTACTGTGTTTCCTGTGGGGTTCAACAGTGAGCTTGGTCAGAACAAAAGAAGTGTGCTTCCTACACATGGGCCATATCTAGTTCAACTCTGCTGAGCAAACTGACAAGAACAGTAGCTCCTCTTCAGACCAATACACTGTACATGTGTTAAACAAACGCGAGTGCTATATGTACTGTGTATGGCAATGGGAGCACAATACTGACTCTTCTTACCAGAAAACATCTCTTGCTCGTAGGACCAGAAACTGCTTGTGATTCAACTCCATATAGGACTGGGAAAAAAACGCTAGCTCGCCTTACAAGAAACACACTCTGCTTTTGAGAAAAGAGCACTCTTCTACTCTACTGTGTTTCCTATAGGGCCAGAACAGTGAACTTGCTCAGAACAAAAGAACTGTGCTTCCTACACACAGGGGCCATATCTAGTTCAACTCTGTTAGGAAACTGACAAGAACAGTAGCTCCTCTTAAGTCCAATACTCTGTACATGCAGGGAACAGACGCCAGTGGTATTTGCACTGTGTATGGCAATGGGAGCGCAATAGTGACTCTTCTTACCAGAAAACAACTCTTGCTCGTAGGACCAGAAACTGCATGTGATTCAACTCCATTTAGGACTGGGAAACAAACGCTAGCTAGCCTTACAAGAAACACGCTCTGCTTTTGAGAAAAGAGCACTCTTCTACTCTACTGTGTTTCCTATGGGGTCCGAGCAGTGAGCTTGCTCAGAACAAAAGAACTGTGCTTCCTACACACACGGGCCATATCTAGTTCATCTCTGCTTACGAAACTGACAAGAACAGTAGCTCCTCTTCAGTCCAATATACTGTACTTGCTGGAAGCAGACGCGAGTGCTATTTGCACTGTGTATGGCAAAGGGAGGGCAATAGTGACTTTCCTTACCAGAAAACAACTCTTGCTGGTAGGACCAAAAACTGCATGTGATTCAACTCCATTTAGGACTGGGAAACAAACGCTAGCTCGCCTTACAAGAAACACACTCTGCTTTTGAGAAAAGAGCACTCTTCTACTCTACTGTGTTTCCTATAGGACCAGAAAAGAGAGCTTGCTCAGAACAAAAGAACTGGCTTCCTACATACACGGCCATATGTAGTTCAATTCTGCATAGGAAACTGACAAGAACAAAAGATTTTTTTCAGTCCAATACACTGTACATGCTGGAAAGAGAAA
Organism: Peromyscus eremicus; assembly: GCF_949786415.1. NCBI lineage: Eukaryota > Metazoa > Chordata > Mammalia > Rodentia > Cricetidae > Peromyscus > Peromyscus eremicus. The sequence continues at coordinate 29,636 of NW_026735165.1, forward strand.
CCAGTGCTATTTGCCCTGTGTATGACAATGGGAGTGCAATAGTGACTCTTTTTACCAGAAAAAACTCTTGCTCGTAGGTCCAGAAACTGCATGTGATTCAACTCAATTTAAGACTGGGAAACAAACGCTAGCTAGCCTTACAAGAAACACACTCTGCTTTTGAGAATAGAGCACTCTTCTACTCTACAGTGTTTCCTATAGGGCGAGAACAGTGAGCTTGCTCAGAACAAAAGAACTGTGCTTCCTACAAACACGGGCCATATCTATTTCAACTCTGCTTAGGAAACTGACAAGAACAGTAGCTCATCTTCAGTCCAATACACTGTACTTGCTAGAAACAGAAGCGAGTGCTATTTGTACTGTGTATGCCAATGGGAGTGCAATAGTGACTCTTCTTACCAGAAAACAACTCTTGCTCGTAGGACCAAAAATTTCATTTGATTCAACTCCATTTAGGACTGGGAAACAAACGCTAGCTCGCCTTACAAGAAACACACTCTGCTTTTGAGAAAAGAGCACTCTTCTACTCTACTGTGTTTCCTATAGGGCCAGAACAGTGAGCTTGCTCAGAACAAAAGAACTGTGCTTCCTACACACACAGGCCATATCTAGTTCAACTCTGCTTAGGAAACGGACAAGAACAGTAGCTCCTCTTCAGTCCAGTACACTGTAATTTCTGGGAACAGACGCGAGTGCTATTTGCACTGTGTATGTCAAAGGGAGCACAATAGTAACTCTTCTTACCAGAAAACAACTCCAGCTCATAGGACCAGAAACTTCATGTGTATTTGAACTCCATTTAGGACTGGGAAACAAATGCTAGCTCGCCTTACAAGAAACACACTCTGCTTTTGAGAAAAGAGCACTCTTCTACTCTACTGTGTTTCCTATGGGGTTCGAACACTGAGCTTGCTCAGAACAAAAGAACTGTGCTTCTTACACACACAGGCCATATCTAGTTCAACTCTGCTTAGGAAACTGACAAGAACAGTAGCTCCTCTTCAGTTCAATACACTGTACTTGCTGGGAACAGACACGAGGGCTATTTGCACTGTGTACAGCAATGGGAGCACAATAGTGACTCTACTTACCAGAAAAAAACTCTTGCTCTTAGGAACAAAAACTGCATTTGATTCAATCCACTTAGGACTGGGAAACAAATGCTAGCTCGCCTTACAAGAAACACGCTCTGCTTTTGAGAATAGGGCAAACATCTTCTCTACTGTGTTTCCTATGGGGTCCAAAAAGTGAGCTTGCTCAGAACAAAAGAATTTTGCTTTATACACACACGGGTCATATCTAGTTCAACTCTGCTTAGGAAACTGACAAGAACAGTAGCTCCTCTTCAGTCCAATACACTGTACTTGCTGGGAACAGACGCGAGTGCTATTTGTACTCTGTATGGCAATTGGAGCGCAATAGTGACTCTTCATACCAGAAAACAACTCTTGCTCGTAGCACCAGAACCTGCATGTGGTTCAACTTCATTTAGGATTGGGAAACAAACGCTAGCTCGCCTTACAAGAAACACACTCTGCTTTTGAGAATAGGGCACACATCTACTCTACTGTGTTTCCTATAGGGTGAGAACAGTGAGCATGCTCAGAACAAAAGAACTGTGCTTCTTACACACACGGGCCATATCTAGTTCAACTCTGCTTAGGAAACTGACAAGAACAGTAGCTCCTCTTCAGTCCAATACACTGTAATTACTGGGTACAGACGCGAGTGCTATTTGTACTGTGTATGGCAATGGGAGCGCAATAGTGACTCTTCTTACCAGAAAACAACTCTTACTCGTAGGATCAAAAACTGCATTTGATTCAACTCCATTTAGGACTGGGAAACAAACACTAGCTCGCCTTATAAGAAACACACTCTGCTTTTGAGAAAAGAGCACTTTTCTACTCTACTGTTTTTCCTATATGGCCAGAACAGTGAACTTGCTCAGAACAAAAGAACTTTGCTTCCTACACACGGGCCATATCTAGTTCAATTCTGCTTAGGAAACTGACAAGAACAGTAGATCCTCTTGAGTCCAATACACTGTACTTGCTTGGAACAGACGCCAGTGCTTTTTGCCCTGTGTATGACAATGGGAGCGCAATAGTGACTCTTCTTACCAGAAAACAACTCTAGCTCATAGGACCAGAAACTGCATGGGACTCAACTCCATTTAGGAGTGGGAAACAAACGCTAGCTCGTCTTACAAGAAACACACTCTGCTTTTGAGAATAGGGCACACATCTACTCTACTGTGTTTCCTATGGGGTCCAAACAGTGAGCTTGCTCAGAACAAAAGATTTGTGCTTCCTACACACACGGGCCACATCTAGTTCAACTCTGATTAGGAAACTGACAAGAACAGTAGCTTCTCTTCAGTCCAATACACTGTACTTGCTGGGAACAGAAGCGAGTGCTATTTGCACTGTGTATGGCAATGGGAGTGCAATAGTGATTTTCCTTACCAGAAAACAACTCTTGCTCGTAGGACCTGAAACTGCATGTGATTCAACTCCATTTAGGACTGTGAAAGAAACGCTAGCTCTCCTTACAAGAAACACACTCTGCTTTTGAGGAAAGAGCACTCTTCTACTCTACTGTGTTTCCTATAGGGCCAGAACAGTGAGCTTGCTGAGTACAAAAGAACTGTGCTTACTACACACATGGGCCATATCTAGTTCAACTCTGCTTAGGAACTTGACAAGAACAGTAGACCCTCTTCAGTCCAATACACTGTACATGCTTTGAACATACGCGAGTGCTGTTTGTACTGTGTATGGCAATGGGAGCCCAATAGTGACTCTTCTTACCAGAAAACTACTCTTGCTCATAGGACCAAAAACTGCATGTGACTCAACTCCATTTAGGACTGGGAAACAAACGCTAGCTCGCCTTACAAGAAACACACTCTGTTTTTGAGAAAAGAGCACTCTTCTACTCTACTGTGTTTCTTATAGGGCCAGAACAGTGAGCTTGCTCAGAACAAAGAACTGTGCTTCCTACATACACAGGCCCTATCTTGTTCAATTCTGCTTAGGAAACTGACAAGAACAGTAGAACCTCTTCAGTCCAATACACTGTACATGCTGGCAACAGACGCCAGTGCTATTTGCCCTGTGTGTGAAAATGGGAGCGCAATAGTGACTCTTCTTACCAGAAGACAACTCTTGCTCGTATGACCAGAAACTGCATGTGATTCAACTCCATTTAGGACTGGGAAACAAACGCTAGCTCGCCTTACAAGAAACACATTCTGCTTTAGAGAAAAGAGCACTCTTCTACTCTACTGTGTTTCCTATAGGGCCAAAACAGTGAGCTTGCTCAGAACAAAAGAACTGTACTTCCTACATACACGGGCCATATCTAGTTCAACTCTGCTTACGAAACTGAGAAGAAAAGTAGCTCTTCTTCAGTCCAATACACTGTATATGCTGAGAACAGACGCGAGTGCAATTTGCACTGTGTATGGCAATGACAGCACAATAGTGACATTCCTTACTAGAAAACAACTCTTGCTCATAGGACCAAAAACTTCATGTGATTCAACTTCATTTAGAACTGGGAAATAAATGCTAGCTCACCTTACAAGAAACACACTCTGCTTTTGAGAAAAGAGCACTCTTCTACTCTACTGTGTTTCCTATAGGGCCAGCACAGTGAGCTTGCACAGAACAAAAGAAGTGTGCTTCCTACACACACAGACATATCTAGTTCAATTCAGCTTAGGAAACTGACAAGAACAGTATACCCTCTTCAGTCAAATACACTGCACATGCTGGGAACAGACACCAGTACTATTTGCCCTGTGTATGACAATCGGAGCACAATAGTGACTCTTCTTACCAGAAAACAACTCTTGCTCGTAGGACCAGGAACTGCATGTGATTCAACTCCATTTAGGACTGGGAAACAAACGCTAGCTTGCCTTACAAGAAACATACTCTGCTTTTGAGAAAAGAGCACTCATCTATTCTACTGTGTTTCCTAAGGTGTCCGAAAACTGAGCTTGCTCAGAACAAAAGAACTGTGCTTCCTACACACACGGGCCATATCTAGTTCAACTCTGCTTAGAAAACGGACAAGAACAGTAGCTGCTCTTCAGTCCAATACACTGTACTTGCTGGGAACAGACGCCAGTGCTATTTGCACTGTGTATGGCAATGGGAGCGCAATAGTGACTCTTCTTACCAGAAAAAAACTCTTGCTCGTTGGACCAGAAACTGCATGGGATTCAACTCCATTTCTAACTGGGAAGCAAATACTAGCTTGCCTTTCAAGAAACACAATCTAATTTTGAGAAAAGAGCCCTCATCTACTCTACTGTGTTTCCTATGGTGTCTGCACAGTGTGCTTTCTCAGAAAAAAAGAACTGTGCTTCCTACACACGGCCATATCTAGTTCAACTCCTCTTAGGAAAATGAGAAGAACAGTAGCTCCTCTTCAGTCCAATACACTGTACTTGCTGGGAACAAACACGAGTGATATATGCACAATGTATGGCAATGGGAGCGCAATAGTGACTTTCCTTACCAGAAAACAACTCTTGCTCATAGGACCAGAAACTGCATGTGATTCAACTCCATTTAGGGGTGGGAAACAAACGCTAGCTCGCCTTACAAGAAACACACTCTGCTTTTGAGAAAAGAGCACTCTTCTACTCTACTGTGTTTCCTATAGGGCCAGAACATTGAGCTTGATCAGAACAAGAGAACTGTGCTTAATACACACACGGCCATATCTAGTTCAATTCTTATTAGGAAACTGACAAGAACAGTAGATCCTCTTCAGTCCAATACACTGTACATGCTGGGAAACGATGCCAGTGATATTTGTCCTGTGTATGAAAATGGGAGCACAATAGTGACTCTTCTTACCAGAAAACATCTCTTGCTCGTAGGACCAGAAACTGCTTGTGATTCAACTCCATATAGGACTGGGAAAAAAACGCTAGCTCGCCTTAGAAGAAACACACTCTGCTTTTGAGAAAAGAGCACTCTTCTACTCTACTGTGTTTCCTATAGGGCCAGAACAGTGAACTTGCTCAGAACAAAAGAACTGTGCTTCCTACACACAGGGGCCATATCTAGTTCAACTCTGTTAGGAAACTGACAAGAACAGTAGCTCCTCTTAAGTCCAATACTCTGTACATGCAGGGAAGAGACGCCAGTGGTATTTGCACTGTGTATGGCAATGGGAGCGCAATAGTGACTCTTCTTACCAGAAAACAACTCTTGCTCGTAGGACCAGAAACTGCATATGATTCAACTCCATTTAGGACTGGGAAACAAACGCTAGCTTGCCTTACAAGAAACACACTCTGCTTTTGAGAAAAGAGCACTCTTCTACTCTACTGTGTTTCCTATGGGGTCCGAGCAATGAGCTTGCTCAGAACAAAAGAACTGTGCTTCCTACACACACGGGCCATATCTAGTTCATCTCTGCTTACGAAACTGACAAGAACAGTAGCTCCTCTTCAGTCCAATATACTGTACTTGCTGGAAGCAGACGCGAGTGCTATTTGCACTGTGTATGGCAAAGGGAGGGCAATAGTGACTTTCCTTACCAGAAAACAACTCTTGCTGGTAGGACCAAAAACTGCATGTGATTCAACTCCATTTAGGACTGGGAAACAAACGCTAGCTCGCCTTACAAGAAACACACTCTGCTTTTGAGAAAAGAGCACTCTTCTACTCTACTGTGTTTCCTATAGGGCCAGAACAGTGAGCTTGATCAGAACAAGAGAACTGTGCTTAATACACACACGGCCATATCTAGTTCAATTCTTATTAGGAAACTGACAAGAACAGTAGATCCTCTTCAGTCCAATACACTGTACATGCTGGGAAACGACGCCAGTGATATTTGTCCTGTGTATGAAAATGGGAACACAATAGTGACTCTTCTTACCAGAAAACATCTCTTGCTCGTAGGACCAGAAACTGCTTGTGATTCAACTCCATATAGAACTGGGAAAAAAACGCTAGCTCGCCTAACAAGAAACACACTCTGCTTTTGAGAAAAGAGCATTCTTCTACTCTACTGTGTTTCCTATAGGGCCAGAACAGTGAACTTGCTCAGAACAAAAGAACTGTGCTTCCTACACACATTGGCCATATCTAGTTCAACTCTGTTAGGAAACTGACAAGAACAGTAGCTCCTCTTAAGTCCAATACTCTGTACATGCAGGGAACAGACGCCAGTGGTATTTGCACTGTGTATGGCAATGGGAGCGCAATAGTCACTCTTCTTACCAGAAAACAACTCTTGCTCGTAGGACCAGAAACTGCATGTGATTCAACTCCATTTAGGACTGGGAAACAAACGCTAGCTCGCCTTACAAGAAACACACTCTGGTTTTGAGAAAAGAGCACTCTTCTACTCTACTGTGTTTCCTATGGGGTCCGAGCAGTGAGCTTGCTCAGAACAAAAGAACTGTGCTTCCTACACACACGGGCCATATCTAGTTCATCTCTGCTTACGAAACTGACAAGAACAGTAGCTCCTCTTCAGTCCAATATACTGTACTTGCTGGAAGCAGACGCGAGTGCTATTTGCACTGTGTATGGCAAAGGGAGGGCAATAGTGACTTTCCTTACCAGAAAACAACTCTTGCTGGTAGGACCAAAAACTGCATGTGATTCAACTCCATTTAGGACTGGGAAACAAACGCTAGCTCGCCTTACAAGAAACACACTCTGCTTTTGAGAAAAGAGCACTCTTCTACTCTACTGTGTTTCCTATAGGACCAGAAAAGAGAGCTTGCTCAGAACAAAAGAACTGGCTTCCTACATACACGGCCATATGTAGTTCAATTCTGCATAGGAAACTGACAAGAACAAAAGATTTTTTTCAGTCCAATACACTATACATGCTGGAAAGAGAAACCAGTGCTATTTGCCCTGTGTATGACTATGGGAGTGCAATAGTGACTCTTTTTACCAGAAAAAACTCTTGCTCGTAGGTCCAGAAACTGCATGTGATTCAACTCAATTTAAGACTGGGAAACAAACGCTAGCTAGCCTTACAAGAAACACACTCTCCTTTTGAGAATAGAGCACTCTTCTACTCTACAGTGTTTCCTATAGGTCGAGAACAGTGAGCTTGCTCAGAACAAAAGAACTGTGCTTCCTACACTCACGGGCCATATCTAGTTCAACTCTGCTTAGGAACCTGACAAGAACAGTAGATCCTCTTCAGTCCAATACACTGTACTTGCTGAGAACAGATGCGAGTGCTATTTGCACTGTGTATGGAAATGGGAGCACAATAGTGACTCTTCTTACCAGAAAACAACTCTTGCTCGTAGGACCAAAAACTGCATGAGATTCAACTCCATTTAGGACTGGAAACAAACGCCAGCTGGCCTTACAAGAAACACACTCTGCTTTTGAGAAAAGAGCATTCTTCTACTCTACTGTGTTTTCTATAGGGCCAGAACAGTGAGCTTGCTCAGAACAAAAGAATTGTGCTTCCTACACACACGGACCATATCTAGATCAATTCTGCAGAGGAAAATGACAAGCGCAGTAGATCCTCTTCAGTCCAATACACTGTACATGCTGGGAACAGACGCCAGTGCTATTTGCCCTGTGTATGACAATGGGAGCGCAATAGTGACTCTTCTTACCAGAAAACAACTCTTGCTCCTAGAACTAGAAACTGCATGTGATTCAACTCCATTTAGGACTGGGAAACAAACGCTAGCTCGCCTTACAAGAAACATACTCTGCTTTGGAGAAAAGAGCACTCTTCTACTCCAATGTGTTTCCTATAGGGCCACAACAGTGAGCTTGCTCAGAACAAAAGAACTGTGCTTCCTACACACAACGACTATATCTAGTTCAACTCTGCTTAGGAAACTGACAAGAACAGTAGATATAATTCAGTCCAATACACTGTACATGCTGGGAACAGACGCCAGTGCTATTTGCCCTGTGTATGACAATGGGAGCTCAATAGTGACTCTTCTTACCAGAAAACAACTCTTTCTCGTAAGACCAGAAACTGCATGTGATTCAACTCCATTTAGGACTGGGAAACAAACGCGAGCTCGCCTTACAAGAAACACACTCTGCTTTTGAGAAAAGAGCACTCTTCTACTCTACAGTGTTTTCTAAGGGGTCCGAACAGTGAGCTTACTCAGAACAAAAGAACTGTGCTTCCTACACACACGGCCATATCTAGTTCAATTCTCCTTAGGAAACTGACAAGAACAGTAGCTCCTATTCAGCCCAATACACTGTACTTGCTGGGAACAGACGCGAGTGCTATTTGCCCTGTGTATGGCAATGGGAGCACAATAGTGACTCTTCTTACCAGAAAACAACTCTTGCTGGTAGGACCAGAAACTGCATGTGACTCAACTCAATTTAGGACTGGGAAACAAACGCTAGCTCGCCTTACAAGAAACACACTCTGCTTTTGAGAAAAGAGCACTCTTCTACTCTAATGTGTTTCCTAAAGGGCCAAAACAGTAAGCTTGCTCAGAACAAAAGAACTGTGCTTCCTGCACACATGACCATATCTAGTTCAATTCTGCTTAGGAAATTGACAAGAACAGTAGATCCTCTTCAGTCCAATACACTGTACATGCTGGGAATAGACGCCAGTGCTATTTGCCCTGTGTATAACAATGGGAACGCAATATTGCCTCTTCCTACCAGAAAACAACTCTTGCTGGTAGGACGAGAAACTGCATGTGATTCAACTCCATTTAGGACTGGGAAACAAACGCTAGCTCGCCTTAGAAGAAACACATTCTGCTTCTGAGAAAAGGCCACTCATCTACTCTACTGTGTTTCCTATGGGGTGCGAACAGTGAGTTTGCTCAGAACAAAAGAACTGTGCTTCCTACACACACGGGCCACATCTAGTTCAACTCTGCTTAGGAAACTGACAAGAACAGTAGCTCCTCTTCTGTACAAAACACTGTACTTGCTGGGAACAGACGCGAGTGCTATTTGCACTGTGTATGGAAATGGGAGCACAATAGTGACTCTTCTTACCAGAAAACAACTCTTGCTCGTAGGACCAAAAACTGCATGTGATTCAACTACATTCAGGACTGGAAAAAAACGCCAGCTGGCCTTACAAGAAACACACTCTGCTTTTGAGAAAAGAGCACTCTTCTACTCTACTGTGTTTCCTATAGGGCCAGAACAGTGAGCTTGCTCAGAACAAAAGAACTGTGCTTCCTACACACACGGGCCATATCTAGATCAATTCTGCAGAGGAAAATGACAAGAACGGTAGATCCTCTTCAGTCCAATACACTGTACATGCTGGGAACAGACGCCAGTGCTATTTGCCCTGTGTATGACAATGGGAGCGCAATAGTGACTCTTCTTACCAGAAAACAAGTCTTGCTCCTAGAACTAGAAACTGCATGTGATTCAACTCCATTTAGGACTGGGAAACAAATGCTAGCTTGCCTTACAAGAAACACAATCTGCTTTTGAGAAAAGAACACTCTTCTACTCTATTGTGTTTCCTATAGAGCCAGAACAGTGAGCTTGCTCAGAACAAAAGAACTGTGCTTCCTACACACACAGCCATATCTGGTTCAATTCTGCCTAGGAAAATGACAAGAACAGTATATCCTCTTCAGTCCAATACACTGTACATGCTGGGAATAGACGCCAATGCTATTTGTACTGTGTATGGCAATGGGAGCGCAATAGTGACTCTTCTTTCCAGAAAACAAATCTTGCTCGTAGGACCAAAAACTGCATGTGATTCAATTCCCTTTAGGACTGGGAAACAAATACTAGCTTGCCTTACAAGAAACTCACTCTGCTTTTGGGAAAAGAGCACTCTTCTACTCTACTGTATTTCCTATAGGGCCAGAACAGTGAGCTTGCTCAGAACAAAAGAACTGTGCTTCCTACACACAGGGGCCATATCTAGATCAAGTCTGCATAGGAAACTGACAAGGACAGTAGATCCTCTTCAGTCCAATACACTGTATGCTGGGAGCAGACGCCAGTGATATTTGCCCTGTGTGTGACAATGGGAGCACTATAGTGACTCTTCTTACCAGAAAACAACTCTTGCTCGTAGGAACAGAAACTGCATGTGATTCAACTCCATTTAGGACTGGGAAACAAACGCTAGCTCGCCTTACAAGAAACACACTCTGCTTTTGAGAAAAGAGCACTCTTCTACACTACTGTGTTTCTTCTGGGGTCCGAACTCTGAGCTTGCTCAGAACAAAAGAACTGTGCTTCCTACCAACACGGGACATATTTACATCAATTCTGCTTAGGAAACTGACAAGAACAGTAGATCCTCTTCAGTCCAATACACTGTACATGCTGGGAACAGACGCCAGTGCTATTTGCCCTGTGTATGACAATGGGTGCGCAATAGTGACTCTTCTTACCAGAAAACAACTCTTGGTCATAGGACCAGTAACTGCTTGTGATTCAACTCCATTTAGGACTGAAAAATAAACGCTAGCTCGCCTTACAAGAAACACACTCTGTTTTTGAGAAAAGGGCACTCTTCTACTCTACTGTGTTTCCTATAGGGCCAAAACAGTGAGCTTGCTCAGAACAAAAAAACTGTGCTTCCTACACACACGGCCATATCTAGTTCAATTCTGCTTAGGAAACTGACAAGAACAGTAGATCCTCTTCAGTCCAATACACTGTACTTAATGGGAACAGATGCGAGTGTTATTTGCACTGTGTATGGCAATGGGAGCACAATAGTGACTTTCCTTACCAAAAAACAACTCTTGCTCATAGGACCAAAAACTGCATGTGATTCAACTCCATTTAGGACTGGGAAACAAACACTAGCTCGCCTTACAAGAAACACATTCTGCTTTTGAGTAAAGATCACTCTTCTACTCTACTGTGTTTCCTAAAGGGCCAGAACAGTGAGCTTGCTCAGAACAAAAGAACTGTGCTTCCTACACACACCGACTATATTTAGTTCAACTCTGCTTAGGAAACTGACAAGAACAGTAGATCCTCTTCAGTCCAATACACTGCACATGCTAGGAACAGACCCCAGTGCTCTTTGCCCTGTGTATAGCAATAGGAGCGCAATAGTGACTCTTCTTTCCAGAAAACAACTCTTGCTCGTAGGACCAAAAACTGCATGGGATTCAACTCCATTTAGGATTGGGAAAAAAACGCTAGCTCGCCTTCCAAGAAACACACTCTGCTTTTGAGAAAAGAGCACTCTTCTACTCTACTGTGTTTCCAATGGGATCCAAACAGTGAGCTTGCTCAGAACAGAAGAAGTGTGCTTCCTACACACACGGGCCATATCCAGTTCAACTCTGCTTAGGAAACTCACAAGAACAGTAGCTCCTCTTCAGTCCAATACACTGTACTTGCTGGGAACAGAGCCAGTGCTATTTGTACTGTGTATGGCAATGGGAGCACAATAGTGACTCTTCTTTCCATAAAACAACTCTTGCCCATAGGACCAAAAACTGCATGTGATTCAAATCCATTTAGGACTGGGAAACAAACGCTAGCTCGCCTTACAAGAAACACACTCTGCTTTTGAGAAAAGGGCACTCTTCTACTCTACTGTGTTTCCTATAGGGCCAAAACAGTGAGCTTGCTCAGAACAAAAGAACTGTGCTTCCTACACACACGGCCTTATCTAGTTCAATTCTGCTTAGGAAACTGACAAGAACAGTGGATCCTATTCAGTCCAATACACTGTACATGTTGGGAATAGACGCCAGTGCTATTTGCCCTGTGTATGACAATGGGAGCACAATAGTGACTCTTCTTACCAGAAAACAACTCTTGCTCGTAGGACCCGAAACTGCATGGGATTTTACTCCATTTAGGACTGGGAAACAAACGCTAGCCTGCCTTACAAGAAACACACTCTGCTTTTGAGAAAAGAGCACTCTTCTACTCTACTGTGTTTCCTATAGGGCCAGAACAGTGAGCTTGCTCAGAACAAAAGAACTGTGCTTCCTACACACACGGGCCATATCTAGATCAATTCTGCAGAGGAAAATGACAAGAACGGTAGATCCTCTTCAGTCCAATACACTGTACATGCTGGGAACAGACGCCAGTGCTATTTGCCCTGTGTATGACAATGGGAGCGCAATAGTGACTCTTCTTACCAGAAAACAAGTCTTGCTCCTAGAACTAGAAACTGCATGTGATTCAACTCCATTTAGGACTGGGAAACAAATGCTAGCTTGCCTTACAAGAAACACAATCTGCTTTTGAGAAAAGAACACTCTTCTACTCTATTGTGTTTCCTATAGAGCCAGAACAGTGAGCTTGCTCAGAACAAAAGAACTGTGCTTCCTACACACACAGCCATATCTGGTTCAATTCTGCCTAGGAAAATGACAAGAACAGTATATCCTCTTCAGTCGAATACACTGTACATGCTGGGAATAGACGCCAATGCTATTTGTACTGTGTATGGCAATGGGAGCGCAATAGTGACTCTTCTTTCCAGAAAACAAATCTTGCTCGTAGGACCAAAAACTGCATGTGATTCAATTCCCTTTAGGACTGGGAAACAAATACTAGCTTGCCTTACAAGAAACTCACTCTGCTTTTGGGAAAAGAGCACTCTTCTACTCTACTGTATTTCCTATAGGGCCAGAACAGTGAGCTTGCTCAGAACAAAAGAACTGTGCTTCCTACACACAGGGGCCATATCTAGATCAAGTCTGCATAGGAAACTGACAAGGACAGTAGATCCTCTTCAGTCCAATACACTGTATGCTGGGAGCAGACGCCAGTGATATTTGCCCTGTGTGTGACAATGGGAGCACTATAGTGACTCTTCTTACCAGAAAACAACTCTTGCTCGTAGGAACAGAAACTGCATGTGATTCAACTCCATTTAGGACTGGGAAACAAACGCTAGCTCGCCTTACAAGAAACACACTCTGCTTTTGAGAAAAGAGCACTCTTCTACACTACTGTGTTTCTTCTGGGGTCCGAACTCTGAGCTTGCTCAGAACAAAAGAACTGTGCTTCCTACCAACACGGGACATATTTACATCAATTCTGCTTAGGAAACTGACAAGAACAGTAGATCCTCTTCAGTCCAATACACTGTACATGCTGGGAACAGACGCCAGTGCTATTTGCCCTGTGTATGACAATGGGTGCGCAATAGTGACTCTTCTTACCAGAAAACAACTCTTGGTCATAGGACCAGTAACTGCTTGTGATTCAACTCCATTTAGGACTGAAAAATAAACGCTAGCTCGCCTTACAAGAAACACACTCTGTTTTTGAGAAAAGGGCACTCTTCTACTCTACTGTGTTTCCTATAGGGCCAAAACAGTGAGCTTGCTCAGAACAAAAAAACTGTGCTTCCTACACACACGGCCATATCTAGTTCAATTCTGCTTAGGAAACTGACAAGAACAGTAGATCCTCTTCAGTCCAATACACTGTACTTAATGGGAACAGATGCGAGTGTTATTTGCACTGTGTATGGCAATGGGAGCACAATAGTGACTTTCCTTACCAAAAAACAACTCTTGCTCATAGGACCAAAAACTGCATGTGATTCAACTCCATTTAGGACTGGGAAACAAACACTAGCTCGCCTTACAAGAAACACATTCTGCTTTTGAGTAAAGATCACTCTTCTACTCTACTGTGTTTCCTAAAGGGCCAGAACAGTGAGCTTGCTCAGAACAAAAGAACTGTGCTTCCTACACACACCGACTATATTTAGTTCAACTCTGCTTAGGAAACTGACAAGAACAGTAGATCCTCTTCAGTCCAATACACTGCACATGCTAGGAACAGACCCCAGTGCTCTTTGCCCTGTGTATAGCAATAGGAGCGCAATAGTGACTCTTCTTTCCAGAAAACAACTCTTGCTCGTAGGACCAAAAACTGCATGGGATTCAACTCCATTTAGGATTGGGAAAAAAACGCTAGCTTGCCTTCCAAGAAACACACTCTGCTTTTGAGAAAAGAGCACTCTTCTACTCTACTGTGTTTCCAATGGGATCCAAACAGTGAGCTTGCTCAGAACAGAAGAAGTGTGCTTCCTACACACACGGGCCATATCCAGTTCAACTCTGCTTAGGAAACTCACAAGAACAGTAGCTCCTCTTCAGTCCAATACACTGTACTTGCTGGGAACAGAGCCAGTGCTATTTGTACTGTGTATGGCAATGGGAGCACAATAGTGACTCTTCTTTCCATAAAACAACTCTTGCCCATAGGACCAAAAACTGCATGTGATTCAAATCCATTTAGGACTGGGAAACAAACGCTAGCTCGCCTTACAAGAAACACACTCTGCTTTTGAGAAAAGGGCACTCTTCTACTCTACTGTGTTTCCTATAGGGCCAAAACAGTGAGCTTGCTCAGAACAAAAGAACTGTGCTTCCTACACACACGGCCTTATCTAGTTCAATTCTGCTTAGGAAACTGACAAGAACAGTGGATCCTATTCAGTCCAATACACTGTACATGTTGGGAATAGACGCCAGTGCTATTTGCCCTGTGTATGACAATGGGAGCACAATAGTGACTCTTCTTACCAGAAAACAACTCTTGCTCGTAGGACCCGAAACTGCATGGGATTTTACTCCATTTAGGACTGGGAAACAAACGCTAGCCTGCCTTACAAGAAACACACTCTGCTTTTGAGAAAAGAGCACTCATCTATTCTAATGTGTTTCCAATGGGATCCGAACAGTGAGCTTGCTCAGAACAGAAGAAGTGTGCTTCCTACACACACGGGCCATATCCAGTTCAACTCTGCTTAGGAAACTGACAAGAACAGTAGCTCCTCTTCAGTCCAATACACTGTACTTGCTGGGAACAGACCCAGTGCTATTTGTACTGTGTATGGCAATGGGAGCGCAATAGTGACTCTTCTTTCCATAAAACAACTCTTGCCCGTAGGACCAAAAACTGCATGTGATTCAAATCCATTTAGGACTGGGAAACAAACGCTAGCTCGCCTTACAAGAAACACACTCTGCTTTTGAGAAAAGGGCACTCTTCTACTCTACTGTGTTTCCTATAGGGCCAAAACAGTGAGCTTGCTCAGAACAAAAGAACTGTGCTTCCTACACACACGGCCTTATCTAGTTCAATTCTGCTTAGGAAACTGACAAGAACAGTGGATCCTCTTCAGTCCAATACACTGTACATGTTGGGAATAGACGCCAGTGCTATTTGCCCTGTGTATGACAATGGGAGCGCAATAATGACTCTTCTTACCAGTAAAGAACTCTTGCTCGTAGGACCAGAAACTGCATGTGATTTTACTCCATTTAGGACTGGGAAACAAACGCTAGCCTGCCTTACAAGAAACACACTCTGCTTTTGAGAAAAGAGCACTCTTCTACTGTAATGTGTTTCCTATAGGGCTAGAAGAGTGAGCTTGCTCAGAACAAAAGAACTGTGCTTCCTACACACACCGACTATATTTAGTTCAACTCTGCTTAGGAAACTGACAAGAATAGTAGATCCTCTTCAGTCCAATACACTGTACATGCTGGGAACAGACGCCAGTGCTATTTTCCCTGTGGATAGCAATGGGAGCGCAATAGTGACTCTTCTTTCCAGAAAACAACTCTTGCTCATAGGACCAAAAACTGCATGGGATTCAACTCCATTTAGGACTGGGAAACAAATGCTAGATCGCCTTACAATAAACACACTCTGCTTTTGAGAAAAGAGCACTCTACTACTCTACTGTGTTTCCAATGGGATCCGAACAGTGAGCTTGCTCAGAACAGAAGAAGTGTGCTTCCTACACACACGGGCCATATCCAGTTCAACTCTGCTTAGGAAACTGACAAGAACAGTAGCTCCTCTTCAGTCCAATATACTGTACTTGCTGGGAACAGACGCCAGTGCTATTTGCACTGTGTATGGCAATGGGAGCGCAATAGTGACTTTCCTTACCAGAAAACAACTCTTGCTCATAGGACCAGAAACTGCATGGGATTCAACTCCATTTAGGACTGGGAAACAAACACTAGCTCGCCTTACAAGAAATACACTCTGCTTTTGAGAAAAGAGCACACTTCTACTCTACTGTGTTTCCTATAGGGTCCGAAGAGTGAGCTTGCTCAGAACAAAAGAACTGTGCTTCCTACACACACGGGCCATATCTATTCCAACTCTTCTTAGGAAACTGACAAGAACAGTAGATCCTCTTCAGTCCAATACACTGTACTTTATGGTAACAGACGGGTGTGCTATTTGCACTGTGGGTGGCAATGGGAGCGCAATAGTGACTTTCCTTACCAGAAAACAACTCTTGCTCGTAGGACCAGAAACTGCATGAGATTCAACTCCATTTAGGACTGGGAAACAAACGCTAGTTCGCCTTACAAGAAACTCACTCTGCTTTTGAGAAAAGAGCACTCCTCTACTCTAATGTGTTTCCTATAGGGCCAGAAAAGTGAGCTTGCTCAGAACAAAAGAACTGTGCTTCCTACACACACCGAATATATCTCGTTCAACTCTGCTTAGGAAACTGACAAGAACAGTAGCTCCTCTTCAGTCCAATACACTGTACTTGCTGGGAACAGACGCCAGTGCTATTTGTACTGTGTATGGCAATGGGAGCTCAATAGTGACTCTTCTTACCAGAAAACAACTCTTGCTCATAGAACCAAAAACTGCATGTGATTCAACTCCATTTAGGACTGGGAAACAAACGCTAGCTCGCCTTACAAGAAACACACTCTGCTTTTGAGAAAAAAGCACTCTTCTACTCTACCGTGTTTCCTATAGGGCCAAAACAGTGAGCTTGCTCAGAACAAAAGAAGTGTGCTTCGTACACACACGGGCCATATCCAGTTCAACTCTGCTTAGGAAACTGACAAGAACAGTAGCTCCTCTTCAGTCCAATACACTGGACATCCTGGGAACAGACGTGAGTGCTATTTGCACTGTATATGGCAATGGGAGCGTAATAGTGACTCTTCTTACCTGAAAACATCTCTTGCACGTGGGACCAGAAACTGCATGGGATTCAACTCCATTTCTGACTCGGAAACAAACACTAGCTCGCCTTACAAGTAACACACTGTGCTTTTGAGAAAAGAGCACTCTTCTACTCTACTGTGTCCTATGGGATCTGAACAGTGAGCTTGCTCAGAACAAAAGAACTGTGCTTCCTACACACACGGGCCATATCTAGTTCAAATCTGCTTAGGAAACTGACAAGAACAGTATCTCCTCTTCAGTCCAATACACTGTACTTGCTGGGAACAGACGCGAGTGCTATTTGCTCTGTGTATGGGAATGGGAGCGCAATAGTGACTTTCCTTACAGAAAACAACTCTTGCTCATGGGACCAAAAACTTCATGTGATTCAACTCCTTTTAGGACTGGGAAACAAACGCTAGCTCTCCTTACAAGAAACACACTCTGCTTTTGAGAAAAGAGCACTCTTCTACTCTACTGTGTTTCCTATAGGGCCAAAACAGTGAGCTTGCTCAGAACAAAAGAACTGTGCTTCCTAGACACATGGCCATATCTGGTTCAATTCTGCTTAGGAAACTGACAAGAACAGTAGATCCTCTACAGTCTAATACACTGTACATGCTGGGAATAGACGCCAGTGCTATTTGCCTTGTGTATGACAATGGGAGCGCAATATTGTCTCTTCTTACCAGAAAACAACTCTTGCTCACAGGACCAGAAACTGCATGTGATTCAACTCCATTTACGACTGGGAAACAAACGCTAGCTCGTCTTACAATAAACACACTCTGCTTTTGAAAAAGAGCACTCTTCTACTCTAATGTGTTTCAGATAGGGCCAGAACAGTGAGCTTGCTCAGAATAAAAGAACTGTGCTTCCTACACACACGAGCCATATGTATTTCAACTCTGCTTAGGAAACTGACAAGAACAGTAGCTCCTCTTCAGTCCAATACACTGTACTTGCTGGGAACAGATGCAAGTGCTATTTGCACTGTGTATGGCAATGGGAGCGCAATAGTGACTCTTCTTTCCAGAAAACAACTCTTGATCATAGGACGAAAAACTGCATGTGATTCAACTCCATTTAGGACTGGGAAACAAACGCTAGCTCGCCTTACAAGAAACACACTCTGCTTTTGAGAAAAGAGCACTCTTCTTCTCTAATGTTTTTCCTATAGGGCCAGAACAGTGAGCTTGCTCAGAACAAAAGAACTGTGCTTCCTACACACGAGCAATATCTAGATCAATTCTGCATAGTATACTGACAAGGACAGTAGATCCTCTTCAGTCCAATACACTGTATGCTGGGAACAGACGCCAGTGCTATTTGCCCTGTGTATGACATTGGGAGCGCAATAGTGACTCTTCTTACCAAAAAACAACTCTTGTTCGTAGGACCAGAAACTGCATGTGATTCAAATCCATTTAGGACTGCGAAACAAACGCTAGCTCCATTACAAAACACACTCTGCTTTTGAGAATATAGCACTCTTCTACGCTACTGTGTTTCCTATAGGGCCAAAACAGTGAGCTTGCTCAGAAAAAATGAACTGTGCTTCCTACACACACGGCCATAACTATTTCAATTCTGCTTAGGAAACTGACAAGAATAGTAGATCCTCTTCAGTCCAATACACTATACTTGCTGGGAACAGACGCGAGTGCTATTTGCCCTGTGTATGACAATGGGAGAGCAATAGTGACTCTTCTTACCAGCAAACAACTCTTGCTCATAGGATCAGAAACTGCATGTGATTCAACTCCATTTAGGACTGGAAAACAAACGCTAGCTCGCCTTAAAAGAAACACACTCTGCTTTTGAGAAAAGAGCCCTCTTCTACTCTAAAGTGTTTCCAATGGGTTCTGAACAGTGAGCTTGCTCAGAACAGAAGAAGTGTGCTTCCTACACACACGGGCCATATCCAGTTCAACTCTGCTTAGGAAACTGACAAGAACAGTAGCTCCTCTTCAGTCCAATATACTGTACTTGCTGGGAACAGACGCCAGTGCTATTTGCACTGTGTATGGCAATGGGAGTGCAATAGTGACTTTCCTTACCAGAAAACAACTCTTGCTCATAGGACCAGAAACTGCATGGGATTCAACACCATTTAGGACTGGGAAACAAACACTAGCTCGCCTTACAAGAAATACACTCTGCTTTTGAGAAAAGAGCACACTTCTACTCTACTGTGTTTCCTATAGTGTCCGAAGAGTGAGCTTGCTCAGAACAAAAGAACTGTGCTTCCTACACACACGGGCCATATCTATTCCAACTCTTCTTAGGAAACTGACAAGAACAGTAGATCCTCTTCAGTCCAATACACTGTACTTTATGGTAACAGACGGGTGTGCTATTTGCACTGTGTGTGGCAATGGGAGCGCAATAGTGACTTTCCTTACCAGAAAACAACTCTTGCTCATAGGACCAGAAACTGCATGAGATTCAACTCCATTTAGGACTGGGAAACAAACGTTAGTTCGCCTTACAAGAAACTCACTCTGCTTTTGAGAAAAGAGCACTCCTCTACTCTAATGTGTTTCCTATAGGGCCAGAAAAGTGAGCTTGCTCAGAACAAAAGAACTGTGCTTCCTACACACACCGAATATATCTCGTTCAACTCTGCTTAGGAAACTGACAAGAACAGTAGCTCCTCTTCAGTCCAATACACTGTACTTGCTGGGAACAGACGCCAGTGCTATTTGTGCTGTGTATGGCAATGGGAGCTCAATAGTGACTCTTCTTACCAGAAAACAACTCTTGCTCATAGGACCAAAAACTGCATGTGATTCAACTCCATTTAGGACTGGGAAACAAACGCTAGCTCGCCTTACAAGAAACACACTCTGCTTTTGAGAAAAAAGCACTCTTCTACTCTACCGTGTTTCCTATAGGGCCAAAACAGTGAGCTTGCTCAGAACAAAAGAACTGTGCTTCCTACACACACGGCCTTATCTAGTTCAATTCTGCTTAGGAAACTGACAAGAACAGTTGATCCTATTCAGTCCAATACACTGTACATGCAGGGAATAGACGCAACTGCTATTTGCCCTGTGTATGACAATGGGAGCGCAATAGTGACTCTTCTTACCAGAGAACAACTCTTGCTCGTAGGACCAGAAACTGCATGTGATTTTACTCCATTTAGGACTGGGAAACAAACGCTAGCTTGCCTTACAAGAAACACACTCTGCTTTTGAGAAAAGAGCACTCTTCTTCTCTAATGTGATTCCTATAAGGCCAGAAGAGTGAGCTTGCTCAGAACAAAAGAACTGTGCTTCCTACACACACCGACTATATTTAGTTCAACTCTGCTTAGGAAACTGACAAGAACAGTAGATACTCTTCAGTCCAATACACTGCACATGCTGGGAACAGACGCCAGTGCTATTTGCCCTGTGTATAGCAATGGGAGCGCAATAGTGACTCTCCTTTCCAGAAAACAACTCTTGCTCCTAGGACCAAAAACTGCATGGGATTCAACTCCATTTAGGACTGGGAAACAAACGCTAGCTCGCCTTACAAGAAACACACTCTGCTTTTGAGAAAAGAGCACTCTTCTACTCTACTGTGTTTCCTATGGGATCCGAAACAGTGAGCTTGCTCAGAACAGAAGAAGTTGCTTCCTACACACGGGCCATATCCAGTTCAACTCTGCTTAGGAAACTGACAAGAACAGTAGCTCCTCTTCACTCCAATACACTGTACTTGCTGGGAACAGACGCCAGTGCTATTTGCACTGTGTATGGCAATGGGAGCGCAATAGTGTCTTTCCTTACCAAAAAACAACTCTTGCTCGTAGTACCAGAAACTGCATGGGATTCAACACAATTTAGGACTGAAAAACAAACGCTAGCTCGCCTTACAAGAAACACACTCTGCTTTTGAGAAAAGGGCACTCTTCTACTCTACTGTGTTTCCTATAGGGCCAAAACAGTGAGCTTGCTCAGAACAAAAGAACTGTGCTTCCTACACACACGGCCATATCTAGTTCAATTCTGCTTAGGAAACTGACAAGAACAGTAGATCCTCTTCAGTCCAATACACTATACATGCTGGGAATAGACGCCAGTGCTATTTGCCCTGTGTATTACAATAGGAGCGCAATAGTGACTGTTCTTACCAGAAAACAACTCTTGCTCGTAGGAACAGAAACTGCATGTGATTTTACTCCATTTAGGACTGGGAAACAAACGCTAGCTCATCTTACAAGAAACACACTCTGCTTTTAGGAAAGGGCACTCTTCTACTCTAATGTGTTTCCTATAGGGCCAGAAGAGTGAGCTTGCTCAGAACAAAAGAACTGTGCTTCCCACACACACTGACTATATTTAGTTCCATATGCTTAGGAAACTGACAAGAATAGTAGATCCTCTTCAGTCCAATACACTGTACTTGCTGGGAACAGACGCGAGTGCTATTTGCCCTGTGTATGACATGGGAGCACAATAGTGACTCTTCTTACCAGAAAACAACTCTTGCTCGTAAAACCAGAAACTGCATGGGATTCAACTCCATTTAGGACTGGGAAACAAACGCTAACTCGCCTTACAAGAAACACACCCTGCTTTTGAGAAAAGAGCACTCTTCTACTCTACTGTGTTTCCTATGGGATCCGAACAGTGAGCTTGCTCAGAACAGAAGAAGTGTGCTTCCTGCACACATGGGCCATATCCAGTTCAACTCTGCTTAGGAAACTGACAAGAACAGTAGCTCCTCTTCAGTCCAATACACTGTACTTGCTGGGAACAGACGCCAGGGCTATTTGTACTGTGTATGGCAATGGGAGCGCAATAGTGACTTTCCTTACCAGAAAACAACTCTTGCTCATAGGACCAGAAACTGCATGGGATTCAACACCATTTAGGACTGGGAAACAAACACTAGCTCGCCTTACAAGAAATACACTCTGCTTTTGAGAAAAGAGCACACTTCTACTCTACTGTGTTTCCTATAGGTTCCGAAGATTGAGCTTGCTCAGAACAAAAGAACTGTGCTTCCTACACACACATTGGCCATATCTATTCCAACTCTTCTTAGGAAACTGACAAGAACAGTAGCTCCTCTTCAGTCCAATACACTGTACTTGATGGTAACAGACGGGAGTGCTATTTGCACTGTGTATGGCAATGGGAGGGCAATAGTGACTTTCCTTACCAGAAAACAACTCTTGCTCGTAGGACCAGAAACTGCATGTTATTCAACTCCATTTAGGACTGGGAAACAAACGCTAGCTCGCCTTACAAGAAACTCACTCTGCTTTTGAGAAAAGAGCACTCTTCTACTCTAATGTGTTTCCTATAGGGCCAGAAAAGTGAGCTTGCTCAGAACAAAAGAACTGTGCTTCCTACACACACCGACTATACCTCGTTCAACTCTGCTTAGGAAACTGACAAGAACAGTAGCTCCTCTTCAGTCCAATACACTGTACTTGCTGGGAACAGACGCCAGTGCTATTTGTACTGTGTATGGCAATGGGAGCACAATAGAGACTCTTCTTACCAGAAAACAACTCTTGCTCATAGGACCAAAAACTGCATGTGATTCAACTCCATTTAGGACTGGGAAACAAACGCTAGCTCGCCTTACAACAAACACACTCTACTTTTGAGAAAAGGGCACTCTTCTACTCTACTGTGTTTCCTATAGGGCCAAAACAATGAGCTTGCTCAGAACAAAAGAACTGTGCTTCCTACACACACGGCCATATCTAGTTCAATTCTGCTTAGGAAACTGACAAGAACAGTAGATTCTCTTCAGTCCAATACACTGTACATGCTGGGAATAGATGCCAGTTCTATTTGCCCTGTGTATTACAATAGGAGCGCAATAGTGACTCTTCTTACCAGAAAACAACTCTTGCTCTTAGGAACAGAAACTGCATGTGATTTTACTCCATTTAGGACTGGGAAACAAACGCTAGCTCATCTTACAAGAAACACACTCTGCTTTTAGGAAAGGGCACTCTTCTACTCTAATGTGTTTCCTATAGGGCCAGAAGAGTGAGCTTGCTCAGAACAAAAGAACTGTGCTTCCAACACACACCGATGATATTTAGTTCCATATGCTTAGGAAACTGACAAGAATTGTAGATCCTCTTCAGTCCAATACACTGTACTTGCTGGGAACAGACGCGAGTTCTATTTGCCCTGTGTATGACAATGGGAGCGCAATAGTGAATCTTCTTACCAGAAAACAACTCTTGCTCATAAAACCAGAAACTGCATGTGATTCAACTCCATTTAGGACTGGGAAACAAACGCTAGCTCGCCTTACAAGAAACACACTCTGCTTTTGAGAAAAGAGCACTCTTCTACTCTACTGTGTTTCCTATGGGATCCGAACAGTGAGCTTGCTCAGAACAGAAGAACTGTGCTTCTTACACACACGGGCCATATCTAGTTCAACTCTACTTAGGAAACTGAAAGAACAGTATCTCCTCTTCAGTCCAATATACTGTACTTAATGGGAACAGATGTGAGTGCTATTTGCAGTGTGTATGGCAATGGGAGCACAATAGTGACTTTCCTTACCAGAAAACAACTCTTGTTCATAGGACCAAAAACTGCATGTGATTCAACTCCATTTAGGACTGGGAAACAAACGCTAGCTCGCCTTACAAGAAACACACTCTGCTTTTAGGAAAGGGCACTCTTTTACTCTATTGTGTTTCCTATAGGGCCAGAAGAGTGAGCTTGCTCAGAAAAAAAGAACTGTGCGTCCAACACACACCGACTATATTTAGTTCAACTCTGCTTAGGAAACTGACAAGAATAGTAGATCCTCTTCAGTCCAATACACTGAAGTTGCTGGGAACAGACGCGAGTGCTATTTGCCCTATGTATGACAATGGGAGCGCAATAGTGACTCTTCTTACCAGAAAACAACTCTTGCTCGTAAAATCAGAAACTGCATGTGACTCAACTCCATTTAGGACTGGGAAACAAACGCTAGCTCGCCTTACAAGAAACACACTCTGCTTTTAGGAAAGGGCACTCTTCTACTCTAATGTGTTTCCTATAGGGCCAGAACAGTGAGCTTGCTCAGAACAAAAGATCCGTGCTTCCTACACATACGGGCCAAATCTAGATCAAGTCTGCTTAGGAAACTGACAAGGACAGTAGATCCTCTTCAGTCCAATACACTGTACTTGCCGTGAACAGACGCGAGTGGTATTTGCACAGTGTATGGGAATGGGAGCACAATAGTGACTTTCCTTACCAGAAAACTACTCTTGCTCATGGGACCATAAACTGCATGTGATTCAACTCCATTTAGGACTGGGAAACAAACGCTAGCTCGCCTTAGAAGAAACACACTCTGCTTTTGAGAAAAGAGCACTCTTCTGCTCTACTGTGTTTTCTATAGAGCCAAAACAGTGAGCTTGCTCAGAACAAAAGAACTGTGCTTCCTACACACACGGGGCATACCTAGTTCAACTCTTCTTAGGAAACTGTCCAGAATAGTAGCTCCTCTTCAGTCCAATACAATGTACATCCTGGGAACAGATGCCAGTGCTATTTACCCTGTGTATGGTAATGCGAGCGCAATAGTCACTCTTCTTACCAGAAAACAACTCTTGCTCGTAGAACCAGAAACAGCATGTGATTCAACTCCATTTAGAACTGGGAAGCAAATGCTAGCTCGCCTTACATTAAAAACACTCTGCTTTTGAGAAAAGAGCACTCTTCTACTCTACTGTGTTTCCTATGGGGTCCGAACAGTGAGCTTGCTCCAAACAAAAGAACCATGCTTCCTACACACACGTGCCATATCTATTTCAACTCTGCTTAGGAAACTGAAAAGAACAGTAGCTCCTCTTCAGTCCAATACACTGTACTTGCTGGGAAAAGACGCGAGAGCTATTTGCACTGTATATGGCAATGGGATCCCAATAGTGACTCTTCTTACCAGAAAACAACTCTTGCTCGTAGGACCAAAAACTGCATGGGATTCAACTCCATTTCTGACTGGGAAACAAACACTGGCCCGCCTTACAAGAAACACACTCTGCTTTTGAGAAAAGAGCCCTCTTATAATTTAAGTGTTTCCTATGTGGTCCGAACAGTGAGCTTGCTCAGAACAAAAGAACTGTGCTTCCTACACACACGGGTCATATCTAGTTCAATTCTGCTTAGGAAACTGACAAAAACAGTAGATCCTCTTCAGTCCAATACACTGTACATGCTTTGTACAGACGCCAGTGCTATTTGCACTGTGTATGGCAATGGGAGGGCAATAGTGACTCTTCCTACCAGAAAACATCCCTTGCTCGTACGACCAGAAACTGCATGTGATTCAACTCCATGTAGGACTGGGAAACAAACGCTAGCTCGCCTTACAAAAAACACACTCTGCTTTTGAGGAAAGAGCACTCTTCTACTCAGCTGTGTTTCCTATAGGGCCAGAACAGTGAGCTTGCTCAGAACATAAGAACTGTGCTTCCTACACACACGGGCCATATCTAGTTCAAATCTACTTAGGAACCTGAAAAGAACAGTAGCTCCTCTTCAGTCCTATACACTGTACTTGCTGGGTACAGCGCGAGGGCTATTTGCACTGTGTATGGCAAAGGGAGCACAATAGTGACTCTTCTGACCAGAAAACAACTATTGCTGGTAGGACCATTAACTGCATGTGTATTTCAACTCCATTTAGGACTGGGAAACAAACGCTAGCTGGCCTTACAAGAAATACACTCTGCTTTTGAGAAAAATGCACTCTTCTACTCTACTGTGTTTCCTATGGGGTCCAAACAGTGAGCTTGCTCAGAACAAATGAACTGTGCTTCCTATGCACACGGGCCATATCTAGTTGAAGTCTGCTTAGGAAACTGACAAGAACAGTAGCTCCTCTTCAGTCCAATAGGCTGTACTTGCTGGGAACAGACGCGAGTGCTATTTGCACTGTGTACGGCAATGGGAGCACAATAGTGACTCTTCTTACAAGAAAACAACTCTTGCTCGTAGGACAAGAAACTGCATTTGATTCAATCCACTTACGACTGGGAAACAAACGCTAGCTCGCCTTACAAGAAACACGCTCTGCTTTTGAGAATAGGGCACACATCTACTCTACTGTGTTTCCTATGGGGTCCAAACAGTGAGCTAGCTCAGAACAAAAGAACTGTGCTTCCTACACACACAGGTCATATCTAGTTCAACTCTGCTTAGGAAACTGACAAAAACAGTAGCTCCTCTTCAGTCCAATACACTGTACTTGCTGGGAACAGACGCGAGGGCTATTTGCACTGTATATGACAATGGGAGCAGAATAGTGACTCTTCTTACCAGAAAACAACTCTTGCTCGTAGGACCAGAAACTGGATGTGATTCAACTCCATTTAGGACTGGGAAACAAACGCTAGCTTGCCTTACAATAAACATACTCTGCTTTTGAGAAAAGAGCACTCTTCTACTCTACTGTGTTTCCTATGGGATCCAAACAGTGAGCTTGCTCAGAACAAAAGAAATGTGCTTCCTCCACACACGGGCCATATCTAGTTCAAATTTGCTTAGGAAACTGACAAGAACAGTAGCTCTTCTTCATTCCAATACACTGTACTTGCTGGGAACAGACGCGAGTGCTATTTGCAATGTGTATGGCAATGGGAGCGCAATAGTGACTTTCCTTACCAGAAAACTACTCTTGCTCGTAGGAACGGAAACTGCATGTGATTCAACTCCATTTATGACTGGGAAACAAACCCTAGCTCGCCTTACAAGAAACACACTCTGCTTTTGAGAAAAGAGCACTCTTCTACTCTACTGTGTTTGCTATAGGGCCAGAACAGTGAGCTTGCTGAGTACAAAAGAACTGTGCTTCCTACACACATGGGCCATATCTAGTTCAACTCTGCTTAGGAACCTGACAAGAACAGTAGATCCTCTTCAGTCCAATACACTGTACTTGCTGGGAACAGACACGAGTGCTATTTGCACTGTGTATGGCAATGGGAGTGCAATAGTGACTCTTCTTACCAGAAAACATCCCTTGCGCGCAGGACCAGAAACTGCATGTGATTCAACTCCATGTAGGACTGGGAAACAAACGCTAGCTCGCCTTACAAGAAACACACTCTGCTTTTGAGAAAAGAGCACTCTTCTACTCTACTGTGTTTCCTATGGGGTCCAAACAGTGATCTTGCTCAGAACAAAAGAACTGTGCTTCCTACACACACGGGCCATATCTAGTTCAATTCTGCTTAGGAAACTAACAAGAACAGTAGCTCCTCTTCAGTCCAATACAATGTACTTGCTGGGAACAGACGCGAGTGCTATTTGCACTGTGTATGGCAATGGGAGCGCAATAGTGACTTTCCTTACCAGAAAAAAACTCTTGCTCATAGGAATGGAAACTGCATGTGATTCAACTCCATTTAGGACTGCGAAACAAAGGCTAGCTCGCCTTACAAAAAACACACTCTGTTTTTGAGGAAAGAGCATTCTTCTACTCTACTGTGTTTCCTATAGGGCCAGAACAGTGAGCTTGCTGAGTACAAAAGAACTGAGCTTCCTACACACATGGGCCATATCTAGTTCAACTCTGCTTAGGAAACTGACAAGAACATTAGCTCATCTTCAGTCCAATACACTGTACTTGCTGGGAACAGACGCGAGGGCTATTTGCACTGTGTATGGCAAAGGGAGCGCAATAGTGACTCTTCTTACCAGAAAACAACTCTTGCTCATAGGACCAGAAACTGCATGTGTATTTCATCTCCATTTAGGACTGGGAAACTAATGCTAGCTCGCCTTACAAGAAAAACACTCTGCTTTTGAGAAAAATGCACTCTTCTACTCTACTGTGTTTCCTATGGGGTTCGAAATGTGAGCTTGCTCAGAACAAAAGAACTGTGCTTCCTACACACACGGGCCATATCTCTTTCAACTCTGCTTAGGAAACTGACAAGAACAGTAGATCCTCTTCAGTCCAATACGCTGTACATGCTGGGTACAGACGCCTGTGCTATTTGCACTGTGTATGGCAATGGGAGCGCAATAGTGACTCTTCTTACCAGAAAACAACTCTTGCTCTTAGGACCAGAAAATGCATGTGATTCAACTCCATTTAGGACTGGGAAACAAACGCTAGCTCGCCTTACAAGAAACACACTCTGCTTTTGAGAAAAGAGCACTCTTCTACTCTACTGTGTTTTCTATGGGGTTGGAACAGTGAGCTAGCTCAGAACAAAAGAACTGTGCTTCCTACACACATGGACCATATCTAGTTCAACTCTGCTTAGGAACCTGACAAGAACAGTAGCTCCTCTTCAGTCCAAAACACTGTACATGCTGGGAACAGAGGCCAGTGCTATTTGCCCTGAGTATGACAATGCGAGCGCAATAGTGACTCTTATTACCAGAAAAAACTCTTGCTCGTAGGACCAGAAACTGCATGTGATTCAACTCCATTTAGGACTGGGCAACAAACGCTAGCTCGCCTTACAAGAAACACACTAGGCTTTTGAGAAAAGAGCACTCTTCTACTCTACTGTGTTTCCTATAGGGCCAGAGCAGTGAGCTTATTCAGAACAAAAGAACTGTGCTTCCTACACACACGGGTCATATCTAGTTCAATTCTGCTTAGGAAACTGACAAGAACAGTAGATCCTCTTCAGTCCAATACACTGTACATGCTTTGTACAGACGCCATTGCTATTTGCACTGTGTATGGCAATGGGAGGGCAATAGTGACTCTTCCTACCAGAAAACATCCCTTGCTCGTACGACCAGAAACTGCATGTGATTCAACTCCATGTAGGACTGGGAAACAAACGCTAGCTCGCCTTACAAAAAAAACACTCTGCTTTTGAGGAAAGAGCACTCTTCTACTCTACTGTGTTTCCTATAGGGCCAGAACAGTGAGCTTGCTGAGTACAAAAGAACTGTGCTTCCTACACACATGGGCCATATCTAGTTCAACTCTGCTTAGGAAACTGACAAGAACATTAGCTCCTCTTCAGTCCAATACACTGTACTTGCTGGGTACAGCGCGAGGGCTATTTGCATGGTGTATGGCAAAGGGGGCACAACAGTGACTCTTCTGACCAGAAAACAACTATTGCTGGTAGGACCATTAACTGCATGTGTATTTCAACTCCATTTAGGACTGGGAAACAAACGCTAGCTGGCCTTACAAGAAACACACTCTGCTTTTGAGAAAAATGCACTCTTCTACTCTACTGTGTTTCCTATGGGGTCCAACAGTGAGCTTGCTCAGAACAAATGAACTGTGCTTCCTACACACACGGGCCATATCTAGTTGAAGTCTGCTTAGGAAACTGACAAGAACAGTAGCTCCTCTTCAGTCCAATAGGCTGTACTTGCTGGGAACAGACGCGAGTGCTATTTGCACTGTGTACAGCAATGGGAGCACAATAGTGACTCTTCTTACAAGAAAACAACTCTTGCTCGTAGGACAAGAAACTGCATTTGATTCAATCCACTTACGACTGGGAAACAAACGCTAGCTCGCCTTACAAGAAACACGCTCTGCTTTTGAGAATAGGGCACACATCTACTCTACTGTGTTTCCTATGGGGTCCAAACAGTGAGCTAGCTCAGAACAAAAGAACTGTGGTTCCTATACACACAGGTCATATCTAGTTCAACTCTGCTTAGGAAACTGACAAAAACAGTAGCTCCTCTTCAGTCCAATACACTGTACTTGCTGGGAACAGACGCGAGGGCTATTTGCACTGTGTATGACAATGGGAGCAAAATAGTGACTCTTCTTACCAGAAAACAACTCTTGCTCGTAGGACCAGAAACTGGATGTGATTCAAATCCATTTAGGACTGGGAAACAAACGCTAGCTTGCCTTACAAGAAACATACTCTGCTTTTGAGAAAAGAGCACTCTTTTACTCTACTGTGTTTCCTGTGGGATCCAAACAGTGAGCTTGCTCAGAACAAAAGAACTGTGCTTCCTCCACACACGGGCCATATATAGTTCAAATTTGCTTAGGAAACTGACAAGAACAGTAGCTCTTCTTCATTCCAATACACTGAACTTGCTGGGAACAGACGCGAGTGCTATTTGCACTGTGTATGGCAATGGGAGCACAATAGTGACTTTCCTTACCAGAAAACAACTCTTGCTCGTAGGAACGGAAACTGCATGTGATTCAACTCCATTTATGACTGGGAAACAATCTCTAGCTCGCCTTACAAGAAACACACTCTGCTTTTGAGGAAAGAGCACTCTTCTACTCTATTGTGTTTCCTATAGGGCCAGAACAGTGAGCTTGCTGAGTACAAAAGAACTGTGCTTCCTACACACATGGGCCATATCTAGTTCAACTCTGCTTAGGAACCTGACAAGAACAGTAGATCCTCTTCAGTCCAATACACTGTACTTGCTGGGAACAGACACGAGTGCTATTTGCACTGTGTATGGCAATGTGAGCGCAATAGTGACTCTTCTTACCAGAAAACATCCCTTGCTCGTAGGACCAGAAACTGCATGTGATTCAACTCCATGTAGGACTGGGAAACAAACGCTAGCTCGCCTTACAAGAAACACACTCTGCTTTTGAGAAAAGAGCACTCTTCTACTCTACTGTGTTTCCTATGGTGTCCAAACAGTGAGCTTGCTCTGAAGAAAAGAACTGTGCTTCCTACATACACGGGCCATATCTAGTTCAATTCTGCTTAGGAAACTGACAAGAACATTAGCTCCTCTTCAGTCCAAAACACTGTACAAGCTGGGAACAGAGGCCAGTGCTATTTGCCCTGAGTATGACAATGGGAGCGCAATAGTGACTCTTATTACCAGAAAAAACTCTTGCTCGTAGGACCAGAAACTGCATGTGATTCAACTCCATTTAGTACTGGGAAACAAACGCTAGCTCGCCTTACAAGAAACACACTCTGCTTTAGAGAAAAGAGCACTCTTCTACTCTACTGTGTTTCCTATAGGCCAGAACAGTGAGCTTGCTCAGAACAAAAGAACTGTGCTTCCTACACACACGGGTCATATCTAGTTCAATTCTGCTTAGGAAACTGACAAGTACAGTAGATCCTCTTCAGTCCAATACACTGTACATGCTTTGTACAGACGCCAGTGCTATTTGCACTGTGTATGGCAATGGGAGTGCAATAGTGACTCTTCCTACCGGAAAACATCCCTTGCTCGTACGACCAGAAACTGCATGTGATTCAACTCCATGTAAGACTGGGAAACAAACGCTAGCTCGAGCTCGCCTTACAAAAAACACACTCTGCTTTTGAGGAAAGAGCACTCTTCTACTCTACTGTGTTTCCTATAGGGCCAGAACAGTGAGCTTGCTGAGTACAAAAGAACTGTGCTTCCTACACACATGGGCCATATCTAGTTCAACTCTGCTTAGGAAACTGACAAGAACATTAGCTCCTCTTCAGTCCAATACACTGTACTTCCTGGGAACAGAAGCGAGTGCTATTTGTAATGTGTATGGCAATGGGAGCGCAATAGTGACTCTTCTTACCAGAAAACATCTCTTTTCGTAGGACCAGAAACTGCATGGGATTCAACTCCATTTCTGACTGGGAAACAAACACTAGCTCGCCTTACAAGAAACACACTCTGCTTTTGAGAAAAGAGCACACTTCTACTCTACTGTGTTTCCTATGGTATCCTAACAGTGAGCTTGCTCAGAACAAAAGAACTGTGCTTCCTACACACACGTGCCATATCTGGTTCAATTCTGCTTAGGAAACTGACAAGAACAGTAGATCCTCTACAGTCTAATACACTGTACATGCTGGAAATACACGCCAGTGCT
This sequence comes from Peromyscus eremicus, assembly GCF_949786415.1. Classification (NCBI taxonomy): domain Eukaryota; kingdom Metazoa; phylum Chordata; class Mammalia; order Rodentia; family Cricetidae; genus Peromyscus; species Peromyscus eremicus. The sequence goes on from NW_026735165.1 coordinate 61,330, forward strand.
ATTTGTCTTGTGTATGACAATGGGAGCGCAATAGTGACTCTTCTTACCAGAAAACAACACTTGCTCGTAAGACCAGAAACTTCATGTGATTCAACTCCAATTAGGACTGGGAAACAAACGCTAGCTCGCCTTACAAGAAACACACTCTGCTTTTGAGAAAAGAGCACTCTTCTACTCTAATGTGTTTCCTATAGGGCCAGAACAGTGAGATTGCTCAGAAAAAAAGAACTGTGCTTCTTACACACACGGGCCATATCTAGTTCAACTCTACTTAGGAAACTGAAAGAACAGTATCTCCTCTTCAGTCCAATATACTGTACTTAATGGGAACAGATGCGAGTGCTATTTGTAGTGTGTATGGCATTGGGAGCACAATAGTGACTTTCCTTACCAGAAAACAACTCTTGTTCATAGGACCAAAAACTGCATGTGATTCAACTCCATTTAGGACTGGGCAACAAACGCTAGCTCGCCTTACAAGAAACACACTCTGCTTTTAGGAAAGGGCACTCTTTTACTCTATTGTGTTTCCTATAGGGCCAGAAGAGTGAGCTTGCTCAGAAAAAAAGAACTGTGCGTCCAACACACACCGAATATATTTAGTTCAACTCTGCTTAGGAAACTGACAAAAACAGCAAATCCTCTTCAGTCCAATACACTGTACTTGCTGGGAACAGACGCCAGTGCTATTTGCCCTGTGTATGACAATGGGAGCGCAATAGTGACTCTTCTTACCAGAAAACAGCTCTTGCTCGTAGGACCGCAAACTGCATGTGATTCAACTCCCTTTAGGACACTGAAACAAACGCTAGCTCGCCTTACAAGAAACACACTCTGCTTTTGAGAAATTAGCACTCTTCAACTCTATTGTGTTTCCTATAGGGCCAGAAGAGTGAGATTGCTCAGAACAAAAGAACTGTGCTTCCTACACACACGGCCATATCTAGTTCAATTCTGCTTATGAAACTGTCAAGAATAGTAGATCCTCTTCAGTCCAATACACTGTACTTGCCTGGAACAGACGCCAGTGCTATTTGCCCTGTGTATGACAATGGGAGTGCAATAGTGACTCTTCTTACCAGAAAAAAACTCTTGCTCGTAGGACCAGAAACTGCATGTGATTCAACTTCACGTAGGACTGGAAAACAAACGCTAGCTCGCCTTGCAAGAAACACACTCTGCTTTTGAGAAAAGAGCACTCTTCTACTCTACTGGGTTTCCTATGGGGTCTGAACAGTGAGCTTGCTCAGAACAAAAGAAATGTGCTTCCTACACACACGGCCATACCTAGTTCAATTTTGCTTAGGAAACTAACAAGAATAGTAGATCCTCTTCAGTCCAAAACACTGTACTTGCTGGGAGCAGACGCCAGTGCTATTTGCCCTGTGTATGATAATTGGAGCGCAATAGTGACTCTTCTTACCAGAAAACAACTCTTGCTCATAGGACCAGAAACTGCATGTGATTCAATTGCATTTAGGACTGGGAAACCAAAGCTAGCTTGCCTTACAAGAAACACACTCTGCTTTGAGAAAAGAGCACTCTTCTACTCTACTGTGTTTCCTAGGTGGTCCGAACAGTGAGCTTGCTCAGAACAAAAGAACTGAGCTTCCTACACACACGGGCCATATCTAGTTCAACTCTGCTTAGGAAACTGACAAGAACAGTAGCTCCTCTTCAGTCAAATACACTGTACTTGCTGGGAACAGACGCGAGTGCTATTTGCACTGTGTATGGCAATGGGAGCGCAATAGTGACTCTTCTTACCAGAAAGCATCTCTCACTCGTAGGACCAGAAACTGCATGGGATTCAACTCGATTTCTTACTGGGAAACAAAGACACTCTGCTTTTGAATAAGGAACACTCTTCTACTCTACTGTGTTTCCTATGGGATCTGAACAGTGAGCTTTCTAAGAACAAAAGAATTCTTCTTCCTACACACATGGGCCATATCTATTTCTACTCTTTAGGAAACTGACAAGAACATTAGCTCCTCTTCAGTCCAATACACTGTACTTGCTGGGAACAGACGCGAGTGCTATTTGCACTGTGTATGGCAATGGGAGTGCAATAGTGACTCTTCTTACCAGAAAACATCTCTTGCTCGTAGGACCAGAAACTGCATGGGATTCAACTCGATTTCTTACTGGGAAACAAACACTACCTCGCCTTACAAGAAACACATTCTGCTTTTGAGAAAAGAGCACTCTTCTATTCTTCTGTGTTTCCTATGGGATCTGAACAGTGAGCTTGCTAAGAACAAAAGAATTGTGCTTCCTACACACACGGGCCATATCTAGTTCTACTCTGCTTAGGAAACTGACAAGAACATTAGCTCCTCTTCAATCCAATACACTGTACTTGCTGGGAACAGACGCCAGTGCTATTTGCACTGTGTATGACAATGGGAGCCCAATAGTGACTCTTCTTACCAGAAAACAACTGTTGCTCGTAGGACCAGAAATTGCATGTGATTCAACCCCATTTAGGACTGGGAAAAAAACGCTAGCTCGCCTTGCAAGAAACACACTCTGCTTTTGAGAAAAGAGCACTCTTCTACTCTACTGTGTTTCCTATAGGGCCAGAACAATGAGCTTCCTGAGAACAAAAAAACTGTGCTTCCTACACACAGGGGCCATATCTAGTTCAACTCTGCTTAGGAAACTGACAAGAACAGTAGCTCCTCTTCAGTCCAATACACTGTACATGCTGGGAACATACGCCTGTGCTATTTGCCCTGTGTATGATAATTGGAGCGCAATAGTGACTCTTCTTACCAGAAAACAACTCTTGCTCATAGGACCAGAAACTGCATGTGATTCAACTGCATTTAGGACTGGGAAACCAAAGCTAGCTCGCCTTACAAGAAACACACTCTGATTTTGAGAAAAGAGCACTCTTCTACTCTACTGTTTTTCCTATGTGGTTCGAACACTGAGCTTGCTCAGAACAAAAGAACTGTGCTTCCTACACACACGGGCCACATCAAGTTCAACTTTGCTTAGGAAACTGACAAGAACAGTAGCTCCTCTTCAGTCCAATACACTGTACATGCTGGGAACAGTCACGAATGCTATTTGTACTGTGTACGGCAATAAGTGCAAAATAGAGAATCTTCTTACCAGAAAACAACTCTTCCTCGTAGGAACAGAAACTGCATTTGATTCAACTCCATTTAGGACTGGGAAACAAACGCTAGCTCGCCTTACAAGAAACACGCTCTGCTTTTGAGAATAGGGCACACATCTACTCTACTGTGTTTCCTATCGGGCACAAACAGTGAGCTTGCACAGAACAAAAGATCTCTGCTTCCTACACACACGGGTCATATCTAGTTCAACTCTGCTTAGGAAACTGACAAGAACAGTAGCTCCTCTTCAGTCCAATACACTGTACTTGCTGGGAACAGACGCCAATGCTATTTGCACTGTGTACGGCAATAAGTACACAATACTGAGTCTTCTTACCAGAAAACAACTCTTCTTCGTAGGAACAGAAACTGCATTTGATTCAACTCCATTTAGGACTGATAGACAAACGCTAGCTCGCCTTACAAGAAACACGCTCTGCTTTTGAGAATAGGGCACACATCTACTCTACTGTGTTTCCTATCGGGCCCAAACAGTGAGCTTGCTCAAAACAAAAGAACTGTGCTTCCTACACACATGGGTCATATCTAGTTCAACTCTGCTTAGGAAACTGACAAGAACAGTAGCTCCTCTTCAGTCCAATACACAGTAATTGCTGGGAACAGACGCAAGTGCTATTTGCACTGTGTATGGCAATGGGAGCATAATAGTGACTTTCCTTACCAGAAAAATCTCTTGCTCATAGGACCAGAAACTGCATGTGATTCAACTCCATTCAGGACTGAAAAACAAACACTAGCTCGCCTTACAAGAAACACACTCTTCTTTTGAGGAAAGAGCACTCTTCTACTCTATTTTGTTTCCTATAGGGCCAGAACAATGAGCTTGCTGAGAACAAAAAAACTGTGCTTCCTACACACAGGGGCCATATCTAGTTCAACTCTGCTTAGGAAACTGACAAGAACAGTAGCTCCTCTTAAGTCCAATACACTGTACATGCTGGGAACAGACGCCAGTGCTATTTGCACTGTGAATGATAATTGGAGCGCAATAGTGACTCTTCTTACCAGAAAACAACTCTTGCTCGTAGTACCAGAAACTGCATGTGATTCAACTGCATTTAGGACTGGGAAACCAAAGCTAGGTCGCCTTACAAGAAACACACTCTGCTTTTGAGAAAAGAGCACTCTTCTACTCTACTGTGTTTCCTATGGGGTCCAAACAGAGAACTTGCTCAGAACAAAAGTACTGTGCTTCCTACACACGCGCCATTGCTAGTTCAACTCTGCTTAGGAAACTGAAAAGAGAAGTAGCTCCTCTTCAGTCCAATACACTGTACTTGCTGGCAACACATGCGAGTGCTATTTGCACTGTGTATGGCAATGGGAGCGCAACAGTGACTTTCCTTACCAGAAAGCAACTCTTGCTCGTAGGACCAAAAACTGCATGTAATTCAAATCCATTTAGGACTGGGAAACAAACGCTAGCTCGCCTTACAAGAAACACACTCTGCTTTAGAGAAAAGAGCACTCTTCTACTCTACTGTGTTTCCTATGGGGTCCAAACAGTGAGCTTGCTCAGAACAAAAGAACTGTGCTTCCTACACACACAGCCATATCTAGTTCAATTGTGCTTAGGAAACTGACAGGAACAGTAGCTCCTCTTCAGTCGGATACACTGTACTTGCTGGGAACAGACGCGAGTGCTATTTGCACTGTGTATGGCAAAGGGAGCTCAATAGTGACTTTCCTTACCAGAAAACAACTCTTGCTCGTAGGACCAGAAACTGCATGTGATTCAACTCCATTTAGGACTGGGAAACAAACGCTAGCTCGCCTTACAAGAAACACACTCTGCATTTGAGAAAAGAGCACTCTTCTACTCTACTGTGTTTCCTATGGGGTCCAAACAGTGAGCTTGCTCAGAACAAAAGAACTGTGCTTCCTACACACATCGACCATATCTACTTCAATTCTGCTTAGGAAACTGACAAGAACAGTAGCTCCTCTTCAGTCAAATACACTGTACTTGCGGGGAAGAGACGCGAGTGCTATTTGCACTGTGTATGGCAATTGGAGCAAATAATGACTCGTCTTACCAGAAAACAACTCTTGCTCGTAGGACAAAAAACTGCATGTGACTCAACTCCATTTAGGTCTGGGAAACAAACGCTAGCTCGCCTTACAAGAAACACACTCTGCATTTGAGAAAAGAGCACTCTTCTACTCTACTGTGTTTCCTATGGGGTCCAAACAGTGAGCTTGCTCCGAACAAAAGAACTGTGCTTCCTACACACATCGACCATATCTAGTTCAATTCTGCTTAGGAAACTGACAAGAACAGTAGCTCCTCTTCAGTCAAATACACTGTACTTGCGGGGAAGAGACGCGAGTGCTATTTGCACTGTGTATGGCAATTGGAGCAAATAATAACTCGTCTTACCAGAAAACAACTCTTGCTCGTAGGACAAAAAACTGCATGTGACTCAACTCCATTTAGGACTGGGAAAAAAACGCTAGCTCGCCTTACAAGAAACACACTCTGCTTTAGAGAAAAGAGCACTCTTCTACTCTACTGTGTTTCCTATAGGGCCAGAACAGTGAGCTTGCTCAGAACATAATAACTGTGCTTCCTACACACACAGGCCATATCTAGTTCAACTCTGCTTAGGAAACTGACAAGAACAGTAGCTCCTCTTCAGTCTGATACACTGTACTTGCTGAGAGCAGACGCGAGTGCTACTTGCACTGTGTATGGCAATTGGAGCACAATAGTGACTCATCTTACCAGAAAACAACTCTTGCTCGTAGGACAAAAAACTGCATGTGACTCAAGTCCATTAAGGACTGGGAAACAAACTCTAGCTCGCCTTACAAGAAACACACTCTGCTTTTGAGAAAAGTGCACTCTTCTACTCTACTGTGTTTCCTATAGGGCCAGAACAGTGAGCTTGCTCAGAACAAATGAACTGTGCTTCCTAGACACACGGGCCATATCTAGTTCAACTCTGCTTAGGAGACTGACAAGAACAGTAGCTCCTCTTCAGTCCTATACACTGTACTTGCTGGGAACAGACGCGAGTGCTATTTGCACTGTGTATGGCAATGAGAGCACAATAGTGGCTTTCCTTACCAGAAAACAACTCTTGCTCGTAGGACCACACACTGCATGTGATTCAACGCCATTTAGGACTGGGAAACAAATGCTAGCTCGCATTACAAGAAACACACTCTGCTTCTGAGAAAAGAGCACTCTTCTACTCTACTGTGTTTCCTATGGGGTCCAAACAGTGAGCTTGCTCAGAACAAAAGAACTGTGCTTCCTACACACATCGACCATATCTAGGTCAACTCTGCTTTGTAACTGACAAGAACAGTAGCTCCTCTTCAGTCCAATACACTGTACTTGCGGGAAAGAGATGAGGGTGCTATTTGCACTGTGTATGGCAATTGGAGCACAATAGTGTCTCGTCTTACCAGAAAACAACTCTTGCTCGTAGGACAAAAAACTGCATGTGACTCAACTCCATTTAGGTCTGGGAAACAAACGCTAGCTCGCCTTACAAGAAACACACTCTGCTTTAGAGAAAAAAACACTCTTCTACTCTACTGTGTTTCCTATGGGGTCCGAACAGTGAGCTTTCTCAGAACAAAAGAACTGTGCTTCCTACACACACAGCCATATCTAGTTCAATTTTGCTTAGGAACCTGACAAGAACAGTAGCTACTCTTCAGTCCAATACACTGTACTGCTGGGAACAGACGCCAGTGCTATTTGTCCTGTGTATGGCAATGGCAGCGCAATAGTGACTATTCTTATCATAAAACAACTCTTGCTCGTAGGACCAGAAACTGCATGTGATTCACCTCCATTTAAGACTGGAAAACAAACGCTAGCTCGCCTTACAAGAAACACAATCTGCTTTAGAGAAAAGAGCACTCTTCTACTCTACTGTGTTTCCAATATGGCCAGAACAGTGAGCTTGCTCAGAACAAAAGAACTGTGCTTCCTACACACGGGCCATATCTAGTTCAACTCTGCTTAGGAAACTGACAAGAACAGTAGCTCCTCTTCAGTCCAATACACTGTACTTGCTGGGAACAGACGCGAGTGCTATTTGCACTGTGTACGGCAATAAGTGCACAATAGTGAATCTTCTTACCAGAAAACAACTCTTCCTTGTAGGAACAGAAACTGCATTTGATTCAACTCCATTTAGGACTGAGAAACAAACGCTAGCTCGCCTTACAAGAAACACGCTCTGCTTTTGAGAATTGGGCACACATCTACTGTACTGTGTTTCCTATCGGTCCCAAAATGTGAGCTTGCTCAGAACAAAAGAACTGTGCTTCCTACACACACGGGTCATATGTAGTTCAACTCTGCTTAGGAAACTGACAAGAACAGTATCTCCTCTTCAGTCCAATACACTGTAATTGCTGGGAACAGACGCGAGTGCTATTTGCACTGTGTATGGCAATGGGAGCACAATAGTGACTTTCCTTACCAGAAAAAACTCTTGCTCATAGGACCAGAAACTGCATGTGATTCAACTCCATTTAAGACTGGGAAACAAACGCTAGCTCGCCTTACAAGAAACACACTCTTCTTTTGAGGAAAGAGCACTCTTCTACTCTATTTTGTTTCCTATATGGCCAGAACAGTGAGCTTGCTGAGAACAAAAAAACTGTGCTTCCTACACACAGGGGCCATATCTAGTTCAACTCTGCTTAGGAAACTGACAAGAACAGTAGCTCCTCTTCAGTCCAATACACTGTGCATGCTGGGAACAGACACCAGAGCTATTTGCCCTGTCTGATAACTGGAGCACAATAGTGACTCTTCTTACCAGAAAACAACTCTTGCTCGTAGGACCAGAAACTGCATGTGATTCAACTGCATTTAGGACTGGGAAACCAAAGCTAGCTCGCCTTACAAGAAACACACTCTGCTTTTGAGAAAAGAGCACTCTTCTACTCTACTGTGTTTCCTATGGGGTCCGAACAGTGAGCTTGCTCAGAACAAAAGAACTGTGCTTCCTGCACACGGCCATATCTAGTTCAACTCTGCTTAAGAAACTGACAAGAACAGTAGATCCTCTTCAGTCCAATACACTGTACATGCTGGGAATAGACGCCAGTGCTATTTGCCCTGTGTATGACAATGGGAGCGCAATAGTGACTCTTCATACCAGAAAAAAACTCTTGTTCGTAGGACCAGAAACTGCATGTGATTCAACTCCAGTTAGGACTGGGAAACAAATGCTAGCTCGCCTTACAAGAAACACACTCTGCTTTTGAGAAAAGAGCACTCTTCTACTCTACTGTGTTTCCTATAGGGCCAGAAGAGTGAGCTTGCTCAGAACAAAAGAACTGTGCTTCCTACACACACGGCCATATCTAGTTCAATTCTGCTTAGGAAACTGACAAAAACAGCAAATCCTCTTCAGTCCAATACACTGTACTTGCTGGGAACAGACGCCAGTGCTATTTGCCCTGTGTATGACAATGGGAGCACAATAGTGACTCTTCTTACCAGAAAACAACTCTTGCTCGTAGGACCGCAAACTGCATGTGATTCAACTCCCTTTAGGACACTGAAACAAACGTTAGCTTGCCTTACAAGAAACACACTCTGCTTTTGAGAAATTAGCACTCTTCAACTCTATTGTGTTTCCTATAGGGCCAGAAAAGTGAGATTGCTCAGAACAAAAGAACTGTGCTTCCTACACACACGGCCATATCTAGTTCAATTCTGCTTATGAAACTGTCAAGAATAGTAGAACCTCTTCAGTCCAATACACTGTACTTGCCTGGAACAGACGCCAGTGCTATTTGCCCTGTGTATGACAATGGGAGTGCAATAGTGACTCTTCTTACCAGAAAAAAACTCTTGCTCGTAGGACCAGAAACTGCATGTGATTCAACTTCACGTAGGACTGGAAAACAAACGCTAGCTCGCCTTGCAAGAAACACACTCTGCTTTTGAGAAAAGAGCACTCTTCTACTCTACTGGGTTTCCTATGGGGTCTGAACAGTGAGCTTGCTCAGAACAAAAGAACTGTGCTTACTACACACATGGGTCATATGTAGTTTAACTGTGCTTAAGAAACTGACAAGAACAGTAGCTTCTCTTCAGTCCAATGCACTGTACTTGCTACGAACAGACTCCAGTGCTATTTGCCCTGTGTATGACAATGGGAGCACAATAGTGACTCTTCTTACCATAAAACAACTCTTCCTCGTATGACCAGAAACTGCATGTGATTCAACTCCATTTAGGACTGGGAAACAAACGCTAGCTCGCCTTACAAGAAACACACTCTGCCTTTGAGAAAAGAGCACTCTTCTACTCTACTGTGTTTCCTAAAGGGCCAGAATAGTGAGCTTGCTCAGAATAAAAGAACTGTGCTTCCTACACACACGGGCCATATCTAGTTCAACTCTGGTTAGGAAACTGACAAGAACAGTAGCTCCTCTTCAGTCCAATACACTGTACTTGGTGGGAACAGACGCGAGTCCTATTTGTACTGTGTGTGGCAATGGGAGCACAATAGTGACTTTCCTTAACAGAAAACAACTCTTGCTCGTAGGACCAAAAACTGCATGTGTATTTCAACTCCATTTAGGACTGGGAAACAAACGCTAGATTGCCTTACAAGAAACACACTCTGCTTTTGAGAAAAGAGCACTCTTCTACTCTACTGTGATTCCTATAGGGCCAAAACAGTGAGTTTGCTCAGAACAAAAGAAATGTGCTTCCTACACACACGGCCATACCTAGTTCAATTTTGCTTAGGAAACTAACAAGAATAGTAGATCCTCTTCAGTCCAATACACTGTACTTGCTGGGAGCAGACGCCAGTGCTATTTGCCCTGTGTATGATAATTGGAGCGCAATAGTGACTCTTCTTACCAGAAAACAACTCTTGCTCATAGGACCAGAAACTGCATGTGATTCAACTGCATTTAGGACTGGGAAACCAAAGCTAGCTTGCCTTACAAGAAACACACTCTGCTTTTGAGAAAAGAGCACTCTTCTACTCTACTGTGTTTCCTATGTGGTCCGAACAGTGAGCTTGCTCAGAACAAAAGAACTGTGCTTCCTACACACACGAGCCATATCTAGTTCAACTCTGCTTAGGAAACTGACAAGAACATTAGCTCCTCTTCAGTCCAATACACTGTACTTGCTGGGAACAGACGCGAGTGCTATTTGCACTGTGTATGGCAATGGGAGTGCAATAGTGACTCTTCTTACCAGAAAACATCTCTTGCTCGTAGGACCAGAAACTGCATGGGATTCAACTCGATTTCTAACTGGGAAACAAACACTACCTCGCCTTACAAGAAACACACTCTGCTTTTGAGAAAAGAGCACTCTTCTAATCTTCTGTGTTTCCTATGGGATCTGAACAGTGAGCTTGCTAAGAACAAAAGAATTGTGCTTCCTACACACACGGGCCATATCTAGTTCTACTCTGCTTAGGAAACTGACAAGAACATTAGCTCCTCTTCAGTCCAATACACTGTACTTGCTGGGAACAGACGCGAGTGCTATTTGCACTGTGGATGGCAATGGGAGCAGAATAGTGACTCTTCTTACCAGAAAACATCTCTTGCTCGTAGGACCAGAAACTGCATGGGATTCAACTCGATTTCTTACTGGGAAACAAACACTACCTCGCCTTACAAGAAACACCCTCTGCTTTTGAGAAAAGAGCACTCTTCTAATCTACTGTGTTTCCCATGGGATCCTAACAGTGAGCTTGCTAAGAACAAAAGAATTGTGCTTCATACACACACGGGCCATATCTAGTTCAACTCTGCTTAGGAAACTGACAAGAACAGTAGATCCTCTTCAGTCCAATACACTGTAATTGCTGGGAACAGACATGAGTGCTATTTGCACTGTGTATGGCAATGGGAGCACAATAGTGACTTTCCTTACCAGAAAAAACTCTTGCTCATAGGACCAGAAACTGCATGTGATTCAACTCCATTTAGGACTGGGAAACAAACACTAGCTCGCCTTAAAAGAAACACACTCTTCTTTTGAGGAAAGAGCACTCTTCTACTCTATTTTGTTTCCTATAGGGCCAGAACAGTGAGCTTGCTTAGAAAAAAAAAACTGTGCTTCCTATACACAGGGGCCATATCTAGTTCAACTCTGCTTAGGAAACTGACAAGAACAGTAGCTCCTCTTCAGTCCAATACACTGTACATGCTGGGAACAGACACCAGTGCTATTTGCCCTGTGTATTTCAAAGGGAGCGCAATAGTGACTCTTCTAACCAGAAAACAGCTCTTGCTCGTAGGACCAGAAACTGCATGTGTATTTCAACTCCATTTAGGACTGGGAAACAAATGCTAGCTCGCCTTACAAGAAACACACTCTGCTTTTGAGAAAAGAGCACTCTTCTACTCTACTGTGTTTCCTATGGGGTTCGAACACTGAGCTTGCTCAGAACAAAAGAACTGTGCTTCCTACACACACGGGCCATATCAAGTTCAACTTTGCTTAGAAAACTGACAAGAACAGTAGCTCCTCTTCAGTCCAATACACTGTAAATGCTGGGAACAGACACGAATGCTATTTGTACTGTGTACGGCAATAAGTGCAAAATAGTGAATCTTCTTACCAGAAAACAACTCTTCCTCGTAGGAACAGAAACTGCATTTGATTCAACTCCATTTAGGACTGGAAAACAAACGCTAGCTCGCCTTACAAGAAACACGCTCTGCTTTTGAGAATAGGGCACACATCTACTCTACTGTGTTTCCTAGCGGGCACAAACAGTGAGCTTGCTCAGAACAAAAGATCTCTGCGTCCTACACACACGGGTCATATCTAGTTCTACTCTGCTTAGGAAACTGACAAGAACATTAGCTCCTCTTCAGTCCAATACACTGTACTTGCTGGGAACAGACGCCAGTGCTATTTGCACTGTGTATGACAATGGGAGCCCAATAGTGACTCTTCTTACCAGAAAACAACTGTTGCTCGTAGGACCAGAAATTGCATGTGATTCAACTCCATTTAGGACTGGGAAAAAAACGCTAGCTCGCCTTGCAAGAAACACACTCTGCTTTTGAGAAAAGAGCACTCTTCTACTCTACTGTGTTTCCTATAGGGCCAGAACAATGAGCTTCCTGAGAACAAAAAAACTGTGCTTCCTACACACAGGGGCCATATCTAGTTCAACTCTGCTTAGGAAACTGACAAGAACAGTAGCTCCTCTTCAGTCCAATACACTGTATATGCTGGGAACATACGCCAGTGCTATTTGCCCTGTGTATGATAATTGGAGCGCAATAGTGACTCTTCTTACCAGAAAACAACTCTTGCTCGTAGGACCAGAAACTGCATGTGATTCAACTGCATTTAGGACTGGGAAACCAAAGCTAGCTCGCCTTACAAGAAACACACTCTGCTTTTGAGAAAAGAGCAGTCTTCTACTCTACTGTGTTTCCTATGGGGTCCGAACAGTGAGCTTGCTCAGAACAAAAGAACTGTGCTTCCTACACACACGTCCATATCTAGTTCAACTCTGCTTAGGAAACTGACAAGAACAGTAGCTCCTCTACAGTCCAATACACTGTACTTGCTGGGAACAGATGCGAGTGCTATTTGCACTGTGGATGGCAATGGGAGCAGAATAGTGACTCTTCTTACCAGAAAACATCTCTTGCTCGTAGGACCAGAAACTGCATGGGATTCAACTCGATTTCTTACTGGGAAACAAACACTACCTCGCCTTACAAGAAACACCCTCTGCTTTTGAGAAAAGAGCACTCTTCTAATCTACTGTGTTTCCCATGGGATCTGAACAGTGAGCTTGCTAAGAACAAAAGAATTGTGCTTCATACACACACGGGCCATATCTAGTTCAACTCTGCTTAGGAAACTGACAAGAACAGTAGATCCTCTTCAGTCCAATACACTGTAATTGCTGGGAACAGACATGAGTGCTATTTGCACTGTGTATGGCAATGGGAGCACAATAGTGACTTTCCTTACCAGAAAAAACTCTTGCTCATAGGACCAGAAACTGCATGTGATTCAACTCCATTTAGGACTGGGAAACAAACACTAGCTCGCCTTAAAAGAAACACACTCTTCTTTTGAGGAAAGAGCACTCTTCTACTCTATTTTGTTTCCTATAGGGCCAGAACAGTGAGCTTGCTTAGAAAAAAAAAAACTGTGCTTCCTATACACAGGGGCCATATCTAGTTCAACTCTGCTTAGGAAACTGACAAGAACAGTAGCTCCTCTTCAGTCCAATACACTGTACATGCTGGGAACAGACAACAGTGCTATTTGCCCTGTGTATTTCAAAGGGAGCGCAATAGTGACTCTTCTAACCAGAAAACAGCTCTTGCTCGTAGGACCAGAAACTGCATGTGTATTTCAACTCCATTTAGGACTGGGAAACAAATGCTAGCTCGCCTTACAAGAAACACACTCTGCTTTTGAGAAAAGAGCACTCTTCTACTCTACTGTGTTTCCTATGGGGTTCGAACACTGAGCTTGCTCAGAACAAAAGAACTGTGCTTCCTACACACACGGGCCATATCAAGTTCAACTTTGCTTAGAAAACTGACAAGAACAGTAGCTCCTCTTCAGTCCAATACACTGTACATGCTGGGAACAGACACGAATGCTATTTGTACTGTGTACGGCAATAAGTGCAAAATAGTGAATCTTCTTACCAGAAAATAACTCTTCCTCGTAGGAACAGAAACTGCATTTGATTCAACTCCATTTAGGACTGGGAAACAAACGCTAGCTCGCCTTACAAGAAACACGCTCTGCTTTTGAGAATAGGGCACACATCTACTCTACTGTGTTTCCTAGCGGGCACAAACAGTGAGCTTGCTCAGAACAAAAGATCTCTGTGTCCTACACACACGGGTCATATCTAGTTCAACTCTGCTTAGGAAACTGACAAGAACAGTAGCTCCTCTTCAGTCCAATACACTGTAATTGCTGGGAACAGACGCGAGTGCTATTTGCACTGTGTATGGCAATGGGAGCACAAGAGTGACTTTCCTTAGCAGAAAAAACTCTTGCTCATAGGACCAGAAACTGCATGTGATTCAACTCCATTTAGGACTGGGCAACAAACACTAGCTCGCCTTACAAGAAACACACTCTTCTTTTGAGGAAAGAGCTCTCTTCTACTCTATTTTGTTTCCTATAAGGCCAGAGCAGTGAGCTTGCTGAGAACAAAAAAACTGTGCTTCCTACACACAGGGGCCATATCTAGTTCAACTCTGCTTAGGAAACTGACAAGAACAGTAGCTCCTCTTCAGTCTAATACACTGTACATGATGGAAACAGACGCCAGTGCTATTTGCCCTGTGTATGACAATGGGAGCACAAAAGTGACTCTTCTTACCAGAAAAAAACTCTTGCTCGTAGTACCAGAAACTGCATGTGATTCAACTCCATTTAGGACTGGGAAACAAATGCTAGCTCGCCTTACAAGAAACACACTCTGCTTTTGAGAAAAGAGCACTCTTCTACTCTACTGTGTTTCCTATGGGGTCCAAGCAGAGAACTTGCTCAGAACAAAAGTATTGTGCTTCCTAAACTTGGGCCATATCTAGTTCAACTCTGCTTAGGAAACAGACAAGAGAAGTAGCTCCTCTTCAGTCCAATACACTGTATTTGCTGGGAACAGATGCCAGTGCTATTTGCACTGTGTATGCCAATGGGAGCGCAATAGTTACTTTCCTTACCAGAATGCAACTCTTGCTCTAGGACCAAAAACTGCATGTGATTCAACTCCATTTAGGACTGGGAAACAAACGCTAGCTCGCCTTACAAGTAACACACTCTGCTTTTGAGGAAGGAGCACTCTTCTACTCTACTGTGTTTCCTTTAGCGCCAGAACAGTGAGCTTTCTCAGAACAAACGAACTGTGCTTCCTACACACACGGCCATATCTAGTTCAATTCTGCTTAGGAAACTGACAAGAACAGTAGATCCTCTTCAGTCCAATACACTGTACTTGCTGGGAACAGACGCGAGTGCTATTTGCACTGTGTATGACAACGGGAGCGAATTGTGACTCTTCATACCACAAAAAAACTCTTGCTCATAGGACCAGAAACTGCATGTGATTCAACTCCATTTAGGACTGGGAAACAAACGCTAGCTCGCCTTACAAGAAACACACTCTACTTTTGAGGAAAGAGCAATCTACTACGCTACTGTGTTTCCTATAGGGCCAGAACAGTGAGCTTGCTGAGAACAAAAAACCTGTGATTCCTACCCACACGGGCCATATCTAGTTCAACTCTGCTTAGGAACCTGACAAGAACAGTAGATCCTCTTCAGTCCAATACACTGTACATGCTGGGAACAGACGCCAGTGCTATTTGCCCTGTGTATGGCAAAGGGAGCGCAATAGTGACTCTTCTAATCAGAAAACAACTCTTGCTCATAGGACCAGAAACGGCATGTGTATTTCAACTCCATTTAGGACTGGGAAACAAATGCTAGCTTGCCTTACAAGAAACACACTCTGCTTTTGAGAAAAGAGCACTCTTCTACTCTACTGTGTTTTCTAAGGGGTACGAACAGTGAGCTTGCTGAGAACAAAAGAACTGTGCTTCCTACACACACGGGCCATATTTAGTTCAACTCTGCTTAGGAAACTGACAAGAACAGTAGCTCCTCTTCAGTCCAATACACTGTACTTGCTGGGAACAGACGTGAGTGCTATTTGCACTGTGTACGTCAATAAGTGCACAATAGTGAATCTTCTTACCAGAAAACAGCTCTTGCTCTTAGGACCAGAAACTGCATTTGATTCAACTCCATTTAGGATTGGGAAACAAACGCTTGCTCGCCTCACAAGAAACACACTCTGCTTTTGATAATAGGGCACACATCTACTCTACTGTGTTTCTTATGGGGCCCAAACAGTGAGCTTGCTCAGAACAAAAGAACTGAGCTTCCTACACACACGGGCCATATCTAGTTCATCTCTCCTTAGGAACCTGACAAGAATAGTAGATCCTCTTCAGTCCAATACACTGTACATGCTGGGAACAGACGCCAGTGGTATTTGCCCTGTGTATGACATGGGAGCGCAAAAGTGACACTTCTTACCAGAAAACAACTCTTGTAAGGCGAGCTAGTGTTTGTTTTCCAGTCCTAAATGGAGTTGAATCACATGCAGCTTCTGGTCCTACGAGCCAGAGTCGTTTTCTGGTAAGGAAAGTCACTATTGCGCTCCCAATGCCATACACACTGCAAATAGCATTCGCGTCTGTTCCCAGCAAGTAATGTGTATTGGACTGAAGAGGAGCTACTGTTCTTGTCAGATTCCTAAGCAGAGTTGAACTAGATATGGCCCGTGTGTGTAGGAAGCACAGTTTTTTGTTCTGAGCAAGCTCACTTTTCGGACCCCATAGGAAACACTTTAGAGTAGAAGAGTGCTCTTTTCTAAAAAGCAGAGTGTGTTTCTTGTAAGGAGAGCTTGTGTTTGTTTCCCAGTTCTAAATGGAGTTGAATCACATGCAGTTTCTGGTCCTACAAGCAAGAGCTGTTTTCTGGTAAGAAGTGTCACTTTTGTGCTCCCATTGTCATACACAGTGCAAATAGCACTGGCGTCTGTTCCCAGCATGTACAGTGTATTGGACTGAAGGGGATCTACTGTTCTTGTCAGTTTCCTAAGCAGAGTTGAACTAGATATGGCCATGTGTGTAGGAAGCACAGTTTTTTTGTTCTAAGCAAGCTCACTGTTTTGGCCCTATAGGAAACACAGCAGAGTAGAAGAGTGTTCTTTTCTCAAAAGTAGAGTGTGTTTCTTGTAAGGCAAGCTAGCGTTTGTTTTCCAGGCCTAAATGGAGTTGAATCACATGCAGTTGTTTGTCCCACGAGTAAGAGTTGCTTTCTGGTAAGGAAAGGCACTATTGTGCTCCCATTGCCATACACAGTGCAAATAGCACTCGCGTCTCTTCCCAGCAAGTACAGGGTATTGGACTGAAGAGGAGCTACTATTCTTGTCAGTTTCCTAAGCAGAGTTAAACTATATATGGCCCATGTGTGTAGGAAGCACAGTTCTTTTGTTCTGAGCAAGCTCACTGTTCTGGCCATATAGGAAACACAGTAGAGTAGAAGAGTGCTCTTTTCTCAAAAACAGAGTGTGTTTCTTGTAAGGCGAGGTAGCGTTTGTTTCCCAGTCCTAAATGGGAGTTGAATCACATGCATTTTTTGGTCCTACGAGCAAGAGTTGTTTTCTGGTAAAAAGAGTCACTATTGTGCTCCCACTGTCATACACAGGGCAAATAGCACTGGCGTCTGTTCCCAGCATGTACAGTGTATTGGACTGAAGAGGCGCTACTGTTCTCGTCAGTTTCCTAAGCAGAGTTGAACTAGATATGGCCGTGTGTGTAGGAAGCACAGTTCTTTTGTTCTGAGCAAGCTCACTGTTCGGAACCCATAGGAAACATAGTAGATTAGAAGAGTGCTCTTTTCTCAAAAGCAGAGTGTGTTTCTTGTAATGCAAGCTAGCGTTTGTTTACCAACCTAAATGGGAGTTGAATCACAGAAAACAACTCTGGTCCTACGAGCAAGAATTGTTTTCTTGTAAGAAGAGTCACTATTACGCTCCCATTGTCATACACAGGGCAAATAGCACTGGCGTCTGTCCCAGCATGTACAGTGTATTGAACTGAAGAGGATCAACTGTTCTTGTCAGTTTCCTAAGCAGAGTTGAACTAGATATGGCCGTGTGTGTAGGAAGCACAGTTCTTTTGTTCTGAGCAAGCTCACTGTTGTGGCCCAATAGGAAAAACATTATAGTAGAAGAGTGCTCTTCTCTCAAAAGCAGATTGTGTTTCTTGTAAGGCGAGCTAGCGTTTGTTTCCCAGTCCTAAATTGAGTTCAATCACATGCAGTTTCTGGTCCTATGAGCTAGACTTTATTTATGGTAAGAAGAGTCACTATTGCGCTCCCATTTTCATACACAGGGCAAATAGCACTGGCGTCTGTTCCCAGCATGTAAAGTGTATTGGACTGAAGAGGATCTACTGTTCTTGTCAGTTTCCTAAGCAGAGTTGAACTAGATATGGCCCGTGTGTGTAGGAAGCACAGTTCTTTTGTTCTGAGCAAGCTCACTGTTCTGGCCCTATAGAAAACACAGTAGAGTAGAAGTGTGCACTTTTCTCCAAAGCAGAGTGTGTTTCTTCTAAGGCGAACTAGCGTTTGTTTCCAAGTCCTAAATGGAGTTGAATCACATGCAGTTTCTGGTCCTACAAGAAAGAGCTGTTTTCTGGTAAGAAGAGTCACTATTGAGCTCCCATTACCATACACAGGGTAAATAGCACTCGCGTCTGTCCCAGCATGTACAGGGTATTGCACTGAAGAGGATCTACTGTTCTTGACAGTTACCTAAGCATAGTTGAACTAGATATGGCCCGTGTGTGTAGGAAGCACAGTTCTTTTGTTCTGAGCAAGCTCACTGTTCGGACCACATAGGAAACACAGTAGAATAGAAGAGTGCTCTTTTCTCAAAAGCAGAGTGTGTTTCTTGTAAGGCTAGCTAGTGTTTGTTTCCCAGTCAGAAACAGATTTGAATCTCATGAGTTTCTGGTCCTACGAGCAAGAGTTGTTTTCTGGTAAGAGGAGTCACTATTTCGCTCCCATTGCCATACACAGTGCAAATAGGACTCGCGTCTGTTCCCAGCATGTACAGTGTATTGCACTGAAGAGGATCTACTGTTCTTGTCAGTTACCTAAGCAGAGTTGAACTAGATATGGCCCGTGTGTGTAGGAAGCACAGTTCTTTTGTTCTGAACAAGCTCACTGTTCGGACCCCATAGGAAACACAGTAGAATAGAAGAGTGCTCTTTTCTCAAACGCAGAGTGTGTTTCTTGTAAGGCGAGCTAGCATTTGTTTCCCAGTCCAAAATGGAGTTGAATCACATGCAGTTTCTGGTCCTACGAGCAAGGGATGTTTTCTGGTAAGGAAAGTCACTATTGTGCTCCTTTTGCCATAAACAGTGCAAATAGCACTCACGTCTGTTCCCAGCAAGTACAGTGTATTGGACTGAAGAGGAGCTACTGTTCTTGTCAGTTTCCTAAGCAGAGTTGAACTAGATATGGCCCGTGTGTAGGAAGCACAGTTCTTTTGTTCTGAGCAAGCTCACTGTTCTGGCCCTATAGACAACACAGAAGAGTAGAAGAGTGCTCTTTTCTCAAAAGCAGAGTTTGTTTCTTGTAAGGCAAGCTAGCGTTTGTTTCCCAGTCCTAAATTTAGTTGAATTTCATGCAGTTTCTTGTCCTATGAGCAAGAGTTGTTTTCTGGTAAGGAGAGTCACTATTGTGCTCCCATTGCCATACACAGTGAAAAAACATTCGCTACTGTTCTTTGCAAGTAAAGTGTATTGGACAGAAGAGGAGCTACTGTTCTTGTGCATTTCCTAAGCAGAGTTGAACTAGATATGGCCCGTGTTTGTAGGAAGCACAGTCCTTTTGCTCTGAGCAAGCTCACTGTTCGGACCCCATAGGCAACACAGTAGAGTAGAAGAGTGCTCTTTTCTCAAAAGCAGAGTGTATTTCTTGTAAGGCTAGCTAGCGTTTGTTTCACAGTCCTAAATGGAGTTGAATCACATGAATTTCTGATCCTAGGAGCAAGAGTTGTTTTCTGGTAAGAAGAGTCACATTGTGCTCCCATTGTCATACACAGGCCAAATAGCACTGGCGTCTGTTCCCAGCATGTACAGTGTATTGGACTGAAGAGGATCTACTGTTCTTGTCAGTTTTCTAAGCAGAGTTAAACAAGATATGGCCCGTGTGTGTAGGAAGCAGAGTTCTTTTGTTCTGAGCAAGCTCACTGTTTTGGCCCTATAGGAAACACAGTAGAGTAGAAGAGTGCTCTTTTCTCAAAAGCAGAGTGTGTTTCTTGTAAGGCGAGCTAGCTTTTGTTTCCCAGTCCTAAATGGAGTTGAATCACATGCAGTTTCTCGTCCTACGAGCAAGAGTTGTTTTCTAGTAAGAAGAGTCACTATTGTGCTCCCTGTGTCATACACAGGGCAAATAGCACTCGCGTCTGTTCCCTGGATGTACAGTGTATTGGACTGAAGAGGATCTACTGTTCTTGTCAGTTTCCTAAGCAAAGTTGAACTAGATATGGCCCGTGTGTGCAGGAAGTACACTTCTTTTGTTCTGAGCAAGCTCACTCTTCTGGCCCTATAGGAAACATAGTAGAGTAGAAGAGTGCTCTTTTCTCAAAAGCAGAGTGTGTTTTTTGTAAGGCGAGCTTGTGTTTGTTTCCCAGTCCTAAATGGAGTTGAATCACATGCAGTTTCTAGTCCTACGAGCAAGAGTTGTTTTCTGGAAAGGAAAGTCACTATTGTGTTCCCTTTGCCATAAACAGTGCAAATAGCACTCACGTCTGTTCCCAGCAAGTACAGTGTATTGGACTGAAGATGATCTACTGCTCTTGTCAGTTTCCTAAGCAGAGTTGAACTAGATATGCCCCGTGTGTGTAGGAAGCACAGTTCTTTTGTTCTGAGCAAGCTCATTGTTCTGGCCCTATAGGAAACACAGTAGAGTAGAAGAGTGCTATTTTGTCAAAAGCAGAGTGTGTTTCTTGTAAGGCTAGCTAGTGTTTGTTTCCCTGTCAGAAACAGATTTGAATCTCATGCCGTTTCTCTTTCTACGAGCAAGAGTTGTTTTCTGGTAAAAGGAGTCACTATTTCGCTCCCATTGCCATACACACTGCAACTAGGACTCGTGTCTGCGACCTGCAAGTATAGTGTATTGGACTGAAGAGGAGTTACTGTTCTTGTCAGTTTCCTAAGCAGAGTTTAACTAGATATAGCCCGTTTGTGTAGGAAGCACAGTACATTTATTTCTGAGCAAGCTCACTGTTCTGGCCCTATAGGAAACACAGTAGAGTAGAAGAGTGCACTTTTCTCCAAAGCAGAGTGTGTTTCGTGTAAGGCGAGCTAGCGTTTGTTTCCCAGTCCTAAATGGAGTTGAATCACATGCAGTTTCTGGTCCTACAAGCAAGGGATGTTTTCTGGTAAGGAAAGTCACTATTGTGCTCCCTTTGCCATACACAGTGCAAATAGCACTCGCGTCTGTTCCCAGCAAGTATAGTGTATTGGACAGAAGAGGAGCTACTGTTCTTGTCAGTTTCCTAAGCAGAGTTGAACTAGATAAGGCCCGTGTGTGTAGGAAGCACAGTTCTTTTGTTCTGAACAAGCTCACTGTTCTGGCCCTATAGGAAACACAGTAGAGTAGAAGAGTGCTCTTTTCTCAGAAGCAGAGTTTGTTTCTTGTAAGGCGAGCTAGCGTTTGTTTCCCAGTCCTAAATGGAGATGAATCACAAGCAGTTTCTGGTCCTACGAGCAAGAGTTCTTTTCTGGTAAGAAGAGTCACTATTGTGCTAACATTGCCATACACAGTGCAAATAGCACTCGCGTCTGTTCCCAGCAAGTATAGTGTATTGGACAGAAGAGGAGCTACTGTTCTTGTCAGTTTCCTAAGCAGAGTTGAACCAGATATGTCCCGTGTGTGTGAAGCACAGTTCTTTTGTTCTGAGCAAGCTTACTTTTTTGGCCCTATAGGAAACACAGAAGAGTAGAAGAGTGCTCTTTTCTCAAATGCAGAGTGTGTTTCTTGTAAGGAGAGCTAGCGTTTGTTTCCCAGGCCTAAATGGAGTTCAATCACATGCAGTTTCTGGTCCTACGAGCAAGAGTTGTTTTCTGGTAAGAAGAGTCACTATTGCGCTCCCATTGCCACACACAGTGCAAATAGCACTCGTGTCTGCTCCCAACAAGTACAGTGTATTGGACTGAAGAGGAGCTACTGTTCTTGTCAGTTTCCTAAGCAGAGTTGAACTAAATATAGCCCGTGTGTGTAGGAAGCACAGTTCTTTTGTTCTGAGCAAGCTCACTGTTCTGGCCCTATAGGAAACACAGTAGAGTAGAAGAGTGCTCTTTTCTCAAAAGCAGAGTGTGTTTCTTGTAAGGTGAGCTAGCGTTTGTTTCCCAGTCCTAAATGGAGTTGAATCACATAAAGTTTTTGGTCCTACGAGCAAGGGATGTTTTCTGGTAAGGAAAGTCACTATTGCGCTCCCTTTGCCATACACAGTTCAAATAGCACTCGCGTCTTTTCGCAGCAAGTACAGTGTATTGGACTGAAGAGGAGCTACTGTTCTCAGTTTCCTAAGCAGAGTAGAACTAGATATGGCCTGTGTGTGTAGGAAGCACAGTTCTTTTGCTCTGAGCAAGCTCACTGTTCTGGCCCTATAGGAAACACAATAGAGTAGAAGAGTGCGCTTTTCTCAAAAGCAGAGTGTGTTTCTTCTAAGGCAAGCTAGCGTTTGTTTCCAAGTCCGAAATGGAGTTGAATCACATGCAGTTTTTGGTCCTACGAGCAAGAGTTATTTTCTGGTAAGAAGAGTCACTATTGCGCTCCCATTGCCATACACAGTACAAATAACACTCGCATCTGTTCCAAGCATGTACAGTGTATGGGACTGAAGAGGATCTACTGTTCTTGTCAGTTTCCTAAGCAGAGTTGAACTAGATATGGCCCGTGTGTGTAGGAAGCACAGTTCTTTTGTTCTGAGCAAGCTCACTGTTCGGACTCCATAGGAAACACAGTAGAGTAGAAGAGTGCTCTTTTCTCAGAAGCAGAGAGTGTTTCTTGTAAGGCTGGCTAGTGTTTGTTTCCCAGTCAGAATCGGAGTTGAATCACATGCAGTTTCTGGTCCTACGATCATGAGTTGTTTTTTGGGAAGAGGAGTCACTATTGCGCTCCCATTGCCATACACAGTGCAAATAGGACTCGCGTCTTCTACCTGCAAGTACAGTGTATTGGACTGAAGAGGAGATACTGTTCTTGTCAGTTTCCTAAGCAGAGTTGAACTAGATATGGCCCGTGTGTGTAGGAAGCACAGTTCTTTTGTTCTGAGCAAGCTCACTGTTTTGGCCTTATAGGAAACACAGTAGAGTAGAAGAGTGCTCTTTTCTCAAAAGCAGAGTGTGTTTCTTGTAAGGCGAGCTAGCGTTTGTTTCCCACTCCTAAATGTAGTTGAATCACATGCAGTTTCTGGTCCTACAAGCAATAGTTGTTTTATGGTAAATAGAGTCACTATTGCGCTCCCATTGTCATACACAGGGCAAATAGCACTGGCGTCTGTGCCCAGCATGTAAAGTGTATTGGACTGAAGAGGATCTACTGTTCTTGTCAGTTTCCTAAGCAGAGTTGAACTAGATATGGCCCTTGTGTGTAGGAAGCACAGTACTTTTTTTCTGAGCAAGCTCACTGTTTTAGCCCTATAGGAAACACAATAGAGTAGAAGAGTGCTCTTTTCTCAAAAGCAGAGTGTGTTTCTTGTAAGGCGAGCTAGCGTTTGTTTCCCAGTTTTAAATGGAGTTGAATCACATGCAGTTTCTGGTCCTACAAGCAAGAGTTGTTTTCTAGTAAGAAGAGTCACTATTGTGCTCCCATTGTCATACACACGGCAAATAGGACTCGCGTCTGTTCCCAGGATGTACAGTGTATTGGACTGAAGAGGATCTACTGTTCTTGTCAGTTTCCTAAGCTAAGTTGAACTAGATATGGCCCGTGTGTGTTAGAAGTACAATTGTTTGTTCTGAGCAACCTCACTCTTCTGGCCCTATAGGAAGCACAGTAGAGTAGAAGAGTGCTCTTTTCTCAAAAGCAGAATGTGTTTCTTGTAAGGCGAGCTAGCGTTTGCCTCCCAGTCCTAAATGGAGTTGAATCACATGCAGTTTCTGGTCCTACGAGCAAGAGTTGTTTTCTGGTAAGAAGAGTCACTATTGCCCTCCCATTGTCATACACTGGACAAATAGCACTGGCGTCTGTTCCCAGCATGTACAGTGTATTGGACTGAAGATGATCTACTGTTCTTGTCAGTTTCCTAAGCAGAGTTGAACTAGATATGGCCCGTGTGTGTAGGAAGCACAGTTCTTTTGTTCTGAGCAATCTCACTGTTCGGACGCCATAGGAAACACAGTACAATAGACGAGTGCTCTTTTCTCAAAAGCAGAGTGTGTTTCTTGTAAGGCGAGCTAGCGTTTGTTTCCCAGTCCTAAATGCAGTTGAATCACATGCAGTTTCTGGTCCTACGAGCAAGGGATGTTTTCTGGTAAGGAAAGTCACTATTGTGCTCCCTTTGCCATAAACAGTGCAAATAGCACTCATGTCTGTTCCCAGCAAATACAGTGTATTGGACTGAAGAGGAGCTACTATTCTTGTCAGGTTCCTAAGCAGAGTTGAACTAGATATGCCCCGTGTGTGTAGGAAGCACAGTTCTTTTGTTCTGAGCAAGCTCACTGTTCTGGCCCTATAGTAGAGTAGAAGAGTGCTCTTTTCTCAAAAGCAGAGCGTGTTTCTTGTAAGGAGAGCTAGCGTTTGTTTCCCAGTCCTAAATGGAGTTGAATCACATGCAGTTGTTGGTCCTAAGAGCAATGGATGTTTTCTGGTAAGGAAAGTCACTATTGTGCTCTCTTTGCCATACACAGTTCATATAGCACTCGCGTCTGTTCCCAGCAAGTACAGTGTATTGGACTGTAGAGGAGCTACTGTTCTTGTCAGTTTCCTAAGCAGAGTTGAACTAGATATGGCCCGTGTGTGTAGGAAGCACAGTTCTTTTGTTCTGAGCAAGCTCACTGTTCGGACCACATAGGAAACACAGTAAAATAGAAGAGTGCTCTTTACTCAAAAGCAGAGTGTGTTTCTTGTAAGGCGAGCTAGCATTTGTTTCCCAGTCCTAAATGGACTTGAATCACATGCAGTTTCTGGTCCTACGAGCAAGAATTGTTTTCTGGTAAGAAGAGTCACTATTACGCTCCCATTGTCATACACTGGTCAAATAGCACTGGCGTCTGTTCCCAGCATGTAAAGTGTATTGGACTGAAGAGGATCTACTGTTCTTGTCAGTTTCCTAAGCAGAGTTGAACTAGATATGGCCCGTGTGTGTAGGAAGCACAGTTCTATTGTTCTGAGCAAGCTCACTGTTCTGGCCCTATAGGAAACATAGTAGATTAGAAGAGTGCTCTTTTCTCAAAAGCAGAGTGTGTTTCTTGTATGGAGAGCTATCGTTTGTTTCCCAGTCCTAAATGGAGTTGAATCACATGCAGTTTTTGGTCCTACGAGCAAGGGATGTTTTCTGGTAAGGAAAGTCACTATTGCGCTCCGTCTGCCATACACAGTTCAAATAGCAATCGCGTCTTTTCCCAGCAAGTACAGTGTATTGGACTGAAGAGGAGCTACTCTTCTTCTCAGTTTCCTAAGCAGAGTTGAACTAGATATGGCCTGTGTGTGTAGGAAGCACAGTTATTTTGCTCTGAGCAAGCTCACTGTTCTGGCCCTATAGGAAACACAATAGAGTAGAAGAGTGCTCTTTTCTCAAAAGCAGAGTGTGTTTCTTCTAAGGCGAGCTAGCGTTTGTTTCCAAGTCCTAAATGGAGTTGAATCACATGCAGTTTTTGGTCCTACGAGCAAGGGATGTTTTCTGGTAAGAAGAGTCACTATTGCGCTCCCATTGCCATACACAGGGCAAATAGCACTCGCGTCTGTTCCCAGCAAGTACAGTGTATTAGACTGAAGAGGAGCTACTGTTCTTGTCAGTTTCCTAAGCAGAGTTGAACTAGTTAGGGCCCGTGTGTGTAGAAGGCCCAGTTCTTTTGTTGTGAGCAAGCTCACTCTTCTGGCCGTATAGAAAACACAGAAGAGTAGAAGAGTGCTCTTTTCTCAAAAGCAGAGTGTGTTTCTTGTAAGTCGAGCTAGCGTTTGGTTCCCAGTCCAAAATGGAGTTGAATCACATGCAGTTTCTGGTCCTACAAGCAAGAGTTGTTTTCTGCTAAGAAGAGTCACTATTGCGCTCCCATTGCCATACACAGGGCAAATAGCACTCGCATTTGTTCCCAGCATGTACAGTGTATTGGACTGAAAAGGATCTACTGTTCTTGTCAGTTTCCTAAGCAGAGTTGAACTAGATATGGCCCGTGTGTGTAGGAAGCACAGTTCTTTTGTTCTGAGCAAGCACACTGTTCGGACTCCATAGGAAACACAGTAGAGTAAAAGAGTGCTCTTTTCTCAGAAGCAGAGTGTGTTTCTTGTAAGGCTTGCTAGTGTTTGTTTCCCAGTCAGAATCAGAGTTGAATCTCATGCAGTTTCTGGTCTTACGAGCAAGAGTTGTTTTCTGGTAAGAGGAGTAACTATTGCGCTCCCATTGCCATACACAGTGCAAATAGGACTCGCGTCTTCTACCTGCAAGTACAGTGTATTGGACTGAAGAGGAGCTACTGTTCTTGTCAGTTTACTAAGCAGAGTTGAACTAGATATGGCCCGTTTGTGTAGGAAGCACAGTTCTTTTGTTCTGAGCAAGCTCACTGTTCTGGCCCTATAGGAAACACAGTAAAGTAGAAGAGTGCTCTTTTCTCAAAACCAGAGTGTATTTGTTGTAAGGCGAACTAGCGTTTGTTTCCCAGTCCTAAATGGAGTTGAATCACATGCAGTTTCTGGTACTACGAGCAAGAGTTGTTTTCTGGCAAGGAAAGTCACTCTTGTGCTCCTTTTGCCATACAAAGTGCAAATAGCACTTGCGTCTCTTCCCAGCAAGTACAGTGTATTGGACTGAAGAGGAGCTACTGTTCTTGTCAGTTTCCTAAGCAGAGTTGAACTAGATATGGCCCGTGTGTTTAGGAAGCACAGTTCTTTTGTTCTGAGCAAGCTCACTGTTCTGGCCCTATAGGAAACACAGTAGAGTAGAAGAGTGCTCTTTTCTCAAAAGCAGATATTTTCTTCTAAGGCGAGCTAGCGTTTGTTTCCTAGTCCTAAATGCAGTTGAATCACATGCAGTTTCTGTTCCTATGAGCAAGAGTTGTTTTCTGGTAAGAAGAGTCACTATTGCGCTCCTATTGCCATACACAGTGCAAACAACACTCGCTACTGTTCTTTGCAAGTACAGTGTATTGGACAGAACAGGAGCTACTGTTCTTATCAGTTTCCTAAGCAGAGTTGAACTAGATATGGCCCGTGTTTGTAGGAAGCACAGTTCTTTTGTTCTGAGCAAGCTCACTGTTCGGACCCCATAGGAAACACAGTAGAGTAGAAGAGTGTTCTTTTCTCAAAAGCAGAGTGTGTTTCTTGTAAGGCGAGCTAGCGTTTGTTTCCCAGTCCTAAATGGAATTGAATCACATGCAGTTTCTGATCCTAGGAGCAAGAGTTGTTTTCTGGTAAGAAGAGTCACTATTGCGCTCCCATTGACATACACAGGGCAAATAGCACTGGCGTCTTTTCCCAGCATGTACAGTGTATTGGACTGAAGAGGATCTATTGTTCTTGTCAGTTTCCTAAGCAGAGTTGAACTAGATATGGCCTGTGTGTGTAGGAAGCACAGTTCTTTTGTTCTGAGCAAGCTCACTGTTTTGGCCCTATAGGAAACACAATAGAGTAGAAGAGTGCTCTTTTCTCAAAAGCAGAGTGTGTTTCTTGTAAGGCGAGCTAGCGTTTGTTTCCCAGTCCTAAATATAGTTGAATCACATGCATTTTTTGGTCCTACAAGCAAGATTTGTTTTCTATTAAGAAGAGTCACTACTGTGCTCCCATTGCCATACACAGGGCAAATAGGACTCGCGTCTGTTCCCAGGATGTACAGTGTATTGGATTGAAGAGGATCTACTGTTCTTGTCAGTTTCCTAAGCAAAGTTGAACTAGATATGGCCCGTGTGTGTTAAAAGTACACTTCTATTGTTCTGAGCAACTTCACTCTTCTGGCCCTATTGGATACACAGTAGAGTAGAAGAGTGCTCTTTTCTCAAAACCAGAGTGTGTTTGTTGTAAGGCGAACTAGCGTTTGTTTCCCAGTCTTAAATGGAGTTGAATCACATGCAGTTTCTGGTCCTACAGGCAAAAGTTGTTTTCTGGCAAGAAAAGTCACTATTGTGCTCCTTTTGCCATACACAGTGCAAATAGCACTTGCGTCTGTTCCCAGCAAGTACAGTGTATTGGACTGAAGAGGATCTATTGTTCTTGTCAGTTTCCTAAGCAGAGTTGAACTAGATATGGCCCGTGTGTGTAGGAAGAACAGTTCTTTTGTTCTGAGCAAGCTCACTGTTTTGGCTCTATAGGAAACACAATAGAGTAGAAGAGTGATCTTTTCTCAAAAGCAGTGTGTGTTTTTATTGTAAGGTGAGCTAGCATTTGTTTCCCAGTCCTAAATGGAGTTGAATTACATGCAGTTTCTTGTACTATGAGCAAGAGTTGTTTTCTGGTAAGAAAAGTCACTATTGCGCTCCTATTGCCATACACAGTGCAAACAACACTCGCTACTGTTCTTTGCAAGTACATTGTATTATACAGAAGAGGAGCTACTGTTCTTGTCAGATTCCTAAGCAGAGTTGAACTAGATATGGGCCGTGTGTGTAGGAAGCACAGTTCTTTTGTTCTGACAAAGCTCACTGTTCGGACCCCATAGGAAACACAGTAGAGTAGAAGAGTGCTCTTTTCTCAAAAGCAGAGTGTGTTTCTTGTAAGGCGAGCTAGCGTTTGTTTCCCAGTCCTAAATGGAATTGAATCACATGCAGTTTCTGATCCTAGGAGCAAGAGTTGTTTTCTGGTAAGAAGAGTCACTATTGCGCTCCCATTGACATACACAGGGCAAATGGCACTGGCGTCTGTTCCCATCATGTACAGTGTATTGGACTGAAGAGGATCTACTGTTCTTGTCAGTTTCCTAAGCAGAGTTGAACTAGATATGGCCCGGGTGTGTAGGAAGCACAGTTCTTTTGTTCTGAGCAAGCTCACTGTTTTGGCCCTATAGGAAACACAGTAGAGTAGAAGAGTGCTCTTTTCTCAAAAGCAGAGTGTGTTTCTTGTAAGGCGAGCTAGCGTTTGTTTCCCAGTCCTAAATGGAGTTGAATCACATGCAGTTTCTGGTCCTACAAGCAAGAGTTGTTTTCTAGTAAGAAGAGTCACTATTGTGCTCCCATTGTCATACACACGGCAAATAGGACTCGCGTCTGTTCCCAGGATGTACAGTGTATTGGACTGAAGAGGATCTACTGTTCTTGTCAGTTTCCTAAGCTAAGTTGAACTAGATATGGCCCGTGTGTGTTAGAGGTACACTTGTTTGTTCTGAGCAACCTCACTCTTCTGGCCCTATAGGAAGCACAGTAGAGTAGAAGAGTGCTCTTTTCTCAAAAGCAGAATGTGTTTCTTGTAAGGCGAGCTAGCGTTTGCTTCCCAGTCCTAAATGGAGTTGAATCACATGCAGTTTCTGGTCCTACGAGCAAGAGTTGTTTTCTGGTAAGAAGAGTCACTATTGCCCTCCCATTGTCATACACTGGACAAATAGCACTGGCGTCTGTTCCCAGCATGTACAGTGTGTTGTACTGAAGATGATCTACTGTTCTTGTCAGTTTCCTAAGCTAGTTGAACTAGATATGGCCCGTGTGTGTAGGAAGCACAGTTCTTTTGTTCTGAGCAATCTCACTGTTCGGACCCCATAGGAAACACAGTACAATAGACGAGTGCTCTTTTCTCAAAAGCAGAGTGTGTTTCTTGTAAGGCGAGCTAGCGTTTGTTTCCCAGTCCTAAATGCAGTTGAATCACATGCAGTTTCTGGTCCTAGGAGGAAGGGATGTTTTCTGGTAAGGAAAGTCACTATTGTGCTCCCTTTGCCATAAACAGTGCAAATAGCACTCATGTCTGTTCCCAGCAAGTACAGTGTATTGGACTGAAGAGGAGCTACTATTCTTGTCAGGTTCCTAAGCAGAGTTGAACTAGATATGCCCCGTGTGTGTAGGAAGCACAGTTCTTTTGTTCTGAGCAAGCTCACTGTTCTGGCCCTATAGTAGAGTAGAAGAGTGCTCTTTTCTCAAAAGCAGAGCGTGTTTCTTGTAAGGAGAGCTAGCGTTTGTTTCCCAGTCCTAAATGGAGTTGAATCACATGCAGTTTTTGGTCCTAAGAGCAATGGATGTTTTCTGGTAAGGAAAGTCACTATTGTGCTCTCTTTGCCATACACAGTTCATATAGCACTCGCGTCTGTTCCCAGCAAGTACAGTGTATTGGACTGTAGAGGAGCTACTGTTCTTGTCAGTTTCCTAAGCAGAGTTGAACTAGATATGGCCCGTGTGTGTAGGAAGCACAGTTCTTTTGTTCTGAGCAAGCTCACTGTTCGGACCACATAGGAAACACAGTAGAATAGAAGAGTGCTCTTTACTCAAAGGCAGAGTGTGTTTCTTGTAAGGCGAGCTAGCATTTGTTTCCCAGTCCTAAATGGACTTGAATCACATGCAGTTTCTGGTCCTACGAGCAAGAATTGTTTTCTGGTAAGAAGAGTCACTATTACGCTCCCATTGTCATACACTGGTCAAATAGCACTGGCGTCTGTTCCCAGCATGTAAAGTGTATTGGACTGAAGAGGATCTACTGTTCTTGTCAGTTTCCTAAGCAGAGTTGAACTAGATATGGCCCGTGTGTGTAGGAAGCACAGTTCTATTGTTCTGAGCAAGCTCACTGTTCTGGCCCTATAGGAAACAGAGTTGAATAGAAGAGTGCTCTTTTCTCAAAAGCAGAGTGTGTTTCTTGTATGGAGAGCTATCGTTTGTTTCCCAGTCCTAAATGGAGTTGAATCACATGCAGTTTTTGGTCCTATGAGCAAGGGATGTTTTCTGGTAAGGAAAGTCACTATTGTGCTCCGTCTGCCATACACAGTTCAAATAGCAATCGCGTCTTTTCCCAGCAAGTACAGTGTATTGGACTGAAGAGGAGCTACTCTTCTTCTCAGTTTCCTAAGCAGAGTTGAACTAGATATGGCCTGTGTGTGTAGGAAGCACAGTTATTTTGCTCTGAGCAAGCTCACTGTTCTGGCCCTATAGGAAACACAATAGAGTAGAAGAGTGCTCTTTTCTCAAAAGCAGAGTGTGTTTCTTCTAAGGCGAGCTAGCGTTTGTTTCCAAGTCCTAAATGGAGTTGAATCACATGCAGTTTTTGGTCCTATGAGCAAGGGATGTTTTCTGGTAAGAAGAGTCACTATTGCGCTCCCATTGCCATACACAGGGCAAATAGCACTCGCGTCTGTTCCCAGCAAGTACAGTGTATTAGACTGAAGAGGAGCTACTGTTCTTGTCAGTTTCCTAAGCAGAGTTGAACTAGTTAGGGCCCGTGTGTGTAGAAGGCCCAGTTCTTTTGTTGTGAGCAAGCTCACTCTTCTGGCCGTATAGAAAACACAAAAGAGTAGAAGAGTGCTCTTTTCTCAAAAGCAGAGTGTGTTTCTTGTAAGGCTTGCTAGTGTTTGTTTCCCAGTCAGAATCAGAGTTGAATCTCATGCAGTTTCTGGTCTTACGAGCAAGAGTTGTTTTCTGGTAAGAGGAGTAACTATTGCGCTCCCATTGCCATACACAGTGCAAATAGGACTCGCGTCTTCTACCTGCAAGTACAGTGTATTGGACTGAAGAGGAGCTACTGTTCTTGTCAGTTTACTAAGCAGAGTTGAACTAGATATGGCCCGTTTGTGTAGGAAGCACAGTTCTTTTGTTCTGAGCAAGCTCACTGTTCTGGCCCTATAGGAAACACAGTAAAGTAGAAGAGTGCTCTTTTCTCAAAACCAGAGTGTGTTTGTTGTAAGGCGAACTAGCGTTTGTTTCCCAGTCCTAAATGGAGTTGAATCACATGCAGTTTCTGGTCCTACGAGCAAGAGTTGTTTTCTGGCAAGGAAAGTCACTCTTGTGCTCCTTTTGCCATACAAAGTGCAAATAGCACTTGCGTCTCTTCCCAGCAAGTACAGTGTATTGGACTGAAGAGGAGCTACTGTTCTTGTCAGTTTCCTAAGCAGAGTTGAACTAGATATGGCCCGTGTGTGTAGGAAGCACAGTTCTTTTGTTCTGAGCAAGCTCACTGTTCTGGCCCTATAGGAAACACAGTAGAGTAGAAGAGTGCTCTTTTCTCAAAAGCAGATTTTTTCTTCTAAGGCGAGCTAGCGTTTGTTTCCTAGTCCTAAATGGAGTTGAATCACATGCAGTTTCTGTTCCTATGAGCAAGAGTTGTTTTCTGGTAAGAAGAGTCACTATTGCGCTCCTATTGCCATACACAGTGCAAACAACACTCGCTACTGTTCTTTGCAAGTACAGTGTATTGGACAGAAGAGGAGCTACTGTTCTTATCAGTTTCCTAAGCAGAGTTGAACTAGATATGGCCCGTGTTTGTAGGAAGCACAGTTCTTTTGTTCTGAGCAAGCTCACTGTTCAGACCCCATAGGAAACACAGAAGAGTAGAAGAGTGTTCTTTTCTCAAAAGCAGAGTGTGTTTCTTGTAAGGCGAGCTAGCGTTTGTTTCCCAGTCCTAAATGTAGTTGAATCACATGCATTTTTTGGTCCTACAAGCAAGATTTGTTTTCTATTAAGAAGAGTCACTACTGTGCTCCCATTGCCATACACAGGGCAAATAGGACTCGCGTCTGTTCCCAGGATGTACAGTGTATTGGATTGAAGAGGATCTACTGTTCTTGTCAGTTTCCTAAACAAAGTTGAACTAGATATGGCCCGTGTGTGTTAGAAGTACACTTCTATTGTTCTGAGCAACTTCACTCTTCTGGCCCTATTGGATACACAGTAGAGTAGAAGAGTGCTCTTTTCTCAAAACCAGAGTGTGTTTGTTGTAAGGCGAACTAGCATTTGTTTCCCAGTCCTAAATGGAGTTGAATCACATGCAGTTTCTGGTCCTACAGGCAAAAGTTGTTTTCCGGCAAGAAAAGTCACTATTGTGCACCTTTTGCCATACACAGTGCAAATAGCACTTGCGTCTGTTCCCAGCAAGTACAGTGTATTGGACTGAAGAGGATCTATTGTTCTTGTCAGTTTCCTAAGCAGAGTTGAACTAGATATGGCCCGTGTGTGTAGGAAGCACAGTTCTGTTGTTCTGAGCAAGCTCACTGTTTTGGCTCTATAGGAAACACAATAGAGTAGAAGAGTGATCTTTTCTCAAAAGCAGAGTGTGTTTCTTGTAAGGTGAGCTAGCATTTGTTTCCCAGTCCTAAATGGAGTTGAATTACATGCAGTTTCTTGTACTATGAGCAAGAGTTGTTTTCTGGTAAGAAGAGTCACTATTGCGCTCCTATTGCCATACACAGTGCAAACAACACTCGCTACTGTTCTTTGCAAGTACATTGTATTATACAGAAGAGGAGCTACTGTTCTTGTCAGATTCCTAAGCAGAGTTGAACTAGATATGGCCCGTGTGTGTAGGAAGCACAGTTCTTTTGTTCTGACAAAGCTCACTGTTTGGACCCCATAGGAAACACAGTAGAGTAGAAGAGTGCTCTTTTCTCAAAAGCAGAGTGTGTTTCTTGTAAGGCGAGCTAGCGTTTGTTTCCCAGTCCTAAATGGAATTGAATCACATGCAGTTTCTGATCCTAGGAGCAAGAGTTGTTTTCTGGTAAGAAGAGTCACTATTGCGCTCCCATTGACATACACAGGGCAAATGGCACTGGCGTCTGTTCCCATCATGTACAGTGTATTGGACTGAAGAGGATCTACTGTTCTTCTCAGTTTCCTAAGCAGAGTTGAACTAGATATGGCCCGGGTGTGTAGGAAGCACAGTTCTTTTGTTCTGAGCAAGCTCACTGTTTTGGCCCTATAGGAAACACAGTAGAGTAGAAGAGTGCTCTTTTCTCAAAAGCAGAGTGTGTTTCTTGTAAGGCGAGCTAGCGTTTGTTTCCCAGTCCTAAATGTAGTTGAATCACATGCAGTTTCTGGTCCTACAAGCAAGAGATGTTTTCTAGTAAGAAGAGTCACTATTGTGCTCCCATTGCCATACACAGGGTAAATAGGACTCGCGTCTGTTCCCAGGATGTACAGTGCACTGGACTGAAGAGGATCTACTGTTCTTGTCAGTTTCCTAAGCAAAGTTGAACTAGATATGGCCCGTGTGTGTTAGAAGTACACTTCTTTTGTTCTGAGCAACCTCACTCTTCTGGCCCTATAGGAAACACAGTAGAGTAGAAGAGTGCTCTTTTCTCAAAAGCATAATGTGTTTCTTGTAAGGCGAGCTAGCGTTTGTTTCCCAGTCCTAAATGGAGTTCAATCACATGCAGTTTCTGGTCCTACAAGCAAGAGTTTTTTTATGGTAAGTAGAGTCACTATTGCGCTCCCATTGTCATACACAGGGCAAATAGCACTGGCGTCAGTTTCCAGCATGTAAAGTGTATTGGACTGAAGAGGATCTACTGTTCTTGTCAGTTTCCTAAGCAGAGTTGAACTAGATATGGCCCGTGTGTGTAGGAAGCACAGTTCTTTTGTTCTGAGCTAGCTCACTCTTCTGGCCTATAGGAAACACAGTAGAGTAGAAGAGTTCTCTTTTCTCAAAAACAGAGTGTGTTTCTCGTAAGGCGAGCTTGCGTTTGTTTCCCTGTCCTAAATGGAGTTGAATCACATGCAGGTTCAGGTCCTACGAGCAAGAGTTTTTTTCTGGAAAGGAAAGTCACTATTGTGCTCCCTTTGCCATACACAGTGCAAATAGCACTCGTGTCTGTTCCCAGCAAGTACAGTGTATTGGACTGAAGAGGAGCTACTGCTCTTGTCAGTTTCCTAAGCAGAGTTGCACTAGATATGGCCTGAGTGTGTAGGAAGCACAGTTATTTGTTAGAGCAAGCTCACTGTTCGGACCCCATAGGAAACATAGTAGAATAGAAGAGTGCTCTTTACTCAAAAGCAGAGTGTGTTTCTTGTAAGCGAGCTAGTGTTTGTTTCCAAATCCTAAATGGAGTTCAATCACATGCAGTTTCTGGTCCTACAAGCAAGAGTTGTTTTCTGGTAAGAAGAGTCACTATTGCGCTCCTATTGCCATACACAGTGCAAACAACACTTGCTACTGTTCTTTGCAAGTACAGTGTATTGGACAGAAGAGGAGCTACTGTTCTTGTCAGTTTCCTAAGGAGAGTTGAACTAGATAGGGCCCGTGTGTATAGGAAGCACAGTTCTTTTGTTCTGAGCAAGCTCACTGTTCAGACACCATAGGAAACACAGTAGAATAGAAGAGTGCTCTTTTCTCAAAAGCAGAGTGTGTTTCTTGTAAGGCGAGCTAGCGTTTGTTTGCCAGTCCAAAATGGAGTTGAATCACATGCAGTTTATGGTCCTATGAGCAAGGGATGTTTTCTTGTAAGGAAAGTCACTATTGTGCTCCCTTTCCCATAAACAGTGCAAATAGCACTCACGTCTGTTCCCAGAGAGTACAGTGTATTGGACTGAAGAGGAGCTACTGTTCTTGTCAGTTTCCTAAGCAGAGTTGAACTACATATGGCCTGTGTGTGTAGGAAGCACAGTTCTTTTGTTCTGAGCAAGCTTATTGTTCTGGCCCTATAGGAAACACAGAAGAGTAGAAGAGTGCTCTTTTCTCAGAAGCAGAGTTTGTTTCTTGTAAGGCAAGCTAGCTTTTGTTTCCCAGTCCTATATGGAGTTGAATTACATGCAGTTTCTGGTCCTATGAGCAAGAGTTGTTTTCTGGTAAGAAGAGTCACTATTGCAATCCTATTGCCATACACAGTGCAAACAAGACTCGCTACAGTT
Organism: Peromyscus eremicus; assembly: GCF_949786415.1. Lineage (NCBI taxonomy): Eukaryota > Metazoa > Chordata > Mammalia > Rodentia > Cricetidae > Peromyscus > Peromyscus eremicus. The sequence continues at coordinate 96,987 of NW_026735165.1, forward strand.
CTTTGCAAGTACAGAGTATTGGACAGAAGAAGAGCTACTGTTCTTGTCAGTTTCCTAAGCAGAGTTGAACTAGATATGGCCCATGTTTGCCCGAAGCACAGTTCTTTGTTCTGAGCAAGCTCACTGTTCAGACCCCATAGGAAACACAGTAGAGTAGAAGAGTGCTCTTTTCTCAAAAGCAGAGTGTCTTTCTTTTAAGGCAAGCTAGCGGTTGTTTCCCAGTCCTAAATGGAGTTGAATCACATGCGGTTTCTGATCCTAGGAGCAAGAATTGTTTTCTGATAAGAAGAGTCACTATTGCCCTCCCATTGTCATACACAGGGCAAAGAGCACTGGCGTCTGTTCCCAGCATGTACAGTGTATTGGGCTGAAGAGGATCTACTGTTCTTGTCAGTTTCCTAAGCAGAGTTGAACTAGATATAGCCCGTGTGTGTAGGAAGCACAGTTCTTTTGTTCTGAGCAAGCTCACTGTTTTGGCCCTATAGGATACACAGTAGAGTAGAAGAGTGCTCTTTTCTCAAAAGCAGAGTGTGATTCTTGTAAGGTGAGCTAGCTTTTGCTTCCCAGTCCTAAATGGAGTTGAATCACATGCAGTTTCTGGTCCTACGAGCAAGAGTTGTTTTCTGGTAAGAAGAGTCACTATTGTGCTCCCTTTGCGATACACAGGGCAAATAGCACTCACGTCTGTTCCCAGCAAGTACAGTGTATTGGACTGAAGAGGATCTACTGTTCTTGTCAGTTTCCTAAGCAGAGTTGAACTAGATATGGCCCGTGTGTGTAGGAAGCACAGTTCTTTTGTTGTGAGCAAGCTCACTGTTCGGATCCCATAGGAAACACAGTAGAATAGAAGAGTGCTCTTTTCTCAAAAGCAGAGTGTGTTTCTTGTAAAGCGAGCTAGCGTTTGTTTCCAAGTCCTAAATGGAGTTGAATCACATGTAGTTTCTGGTCCTACGAGCAAGAGTTGTTTTCTGGTAAGGAAAGTCACTATTGTGCTCTTTTTGCCGTACACAGTGCAAATAGCACTTGCGTCTGTTCTCAGCAAGTACAGTGTATTGGACTGAAGAGGAGCTACTGTTCTTGTCAGTTTCCTAAGCAGAGTTGAACTAAATATGGCCCGTGTGTGTAGGAAGCACAGTTCTTTTGTTCTGAGCAAGCTCACTGTTCTGGCCCTATAGGAAACACAGTAGAGTAGAAGAGTGCGCTTTTCTCCAAAGCAGATTGTGTTTCGTGTAAGGCGAACTAGCGTTTGTTTCCCAGTCCTAAATGGAGTTGAATCACATGCAGTTTCTGATCCTACAAGAAAGAGTTGTTTTCTGGTAAGAAGTGTCACTATTGCGCTCCCATAGCCATACACAGGGCAAATAGCACTCGTGTCTGTTCCCAGCATGTTCAGTGTATTGGACTGAAGAGGATCTACTGTTCTTGTCAGTTTCCTAAGCAGAGTTGAACTAGATATTGCCCGTGTGTGTAGGAAGCACAGTTCTTTTGTTCTGAGCAAGCACACTGTTTTGACCCCGTAGGAAACACAGTAGAATAGAAGAGTGCTCTTTTCTCAAAAGCAGAGTGTGTTTCTTGTAAGGCGAGCTAGCGTTTGTTTCCCAGTTCTAAATGGAGTTGAATCACATGCAGTTTCTGGTCCTACGAGCTAGAATTGTTTCCTGGTAAGAAGAGTCACTATTGCGCTCCCATTGTCATACAAAAGGCAAATAGCACTGGCGTCTGTTCCCAGCATGTACAGTGTATTAGACTGAAGATGATCTACTGTTCTTGTCAGTTTCCTAAGCAGAGTTGAACTAGATATTGTCAGGAGCCAAGTAGCCTAACTGATTCTCATGGGAAAAAGCTGTGTACTCAATCTTCCGTTAACAGTTTCAATAGCAACCATTTTTCAACAAGACCACAATATGTACCTTTTGATCTACTCCCTGAAACATAATGGTTTGCTGTATGGTCCGTTGATCAGGCCCTGGAACAAAGAGACCTTTTTCTGAACCCTACCTTACCCTAACTTCCTCCTAGTGACTTTCCATACCCCTATCTACTTCTCCTAGCTCCTAGCATATATAAGCCTGATTCCCCTTGCAATAAACGAGACCTTGACGCAACTCAGACTGACTATTTCTTCCTTTACGCGCCTGGTCTCCTTTCTCTCTCACCCCCATTGATCTTTCAGGAGGTGCCTCCTCGGGTCTCATCAAATAACGTGGCCTGCGGGACGGTTCAAGTGGCGCCCGAACGTGGGGCTCGAGGCACGGTGACCTACCGGACGACGGATAACAAAAGGGGCCCCGGAGAGAATTAGGGTAGAGACGCCCGGACCGCATCACTCGTGCAATGCGGGAGAGTCTTGAGGTAAATGTGTCGTCCAATCGATCAATGGGAAAAAATTTATCTAAAGAGGCTATTTTTTTAAAGGAGATGAAAGGGAATCTTCGGGAGAGAGGATTAAGAGTTAAAAAAAAGGATTTAGTAAAGTTCTTTCAATATGTGGAGGAGAAGTGTCCCTGGTTAGTGATTGATGGACCAGGAATTCACCCTTTGACTTGGAACAAGGTTGGGAAAGATATTAATAAATTACTCAGAGACGGGGAAAATGTCCCCGATGCCTTTTTTAGTTTTTAAGGTGTGATTAGAGATTTTCTAAAGGAAGCAGAGGGAGATGGGCATGCTTCACATTTACTAGCCCTTGCAGAGGATTTTCTCTCAAACTCCCCCTGCCTGACACCCAAGTGTCCAGAGGTTTATTACATCTACCGGTAAGAGCGCTCTCTGTCTTGTCTGTGTCTCTCTGTCTTGTTACTTTTGTTTTGTACTTTGCAGGCTCGATTTGTACTTTGCAGGCTCTCACTGGGACAGACGTGTCCAGACAGTGAACCTGGCGGCGAAGGGAGACGTCCCAGAGCCCTAAAGCCACCTCAGAGGTGACCATTTGGTTTAGGAGCATCTTTGGGTATCTTCCCCCACGGTGGGAGGAAGTGCCACTTTGCATTTTGTCCCGGGAATTTGTCAGAGCCATTTTGTGGGTTTTTTTGTATGTTTTGTTGTGATCATTGTTACTTTACTCTCTTCTTCTCTTCCAAGAAAAAAGGTGCATGTCTGACTGACAGGGATGTGGAAGCCCCTGATGTCTGTTTAATTAAGGACAGAGATCCTCCAGTCTGGATTGTTTTTGGTGTGATTGAGCCTGGAGGGTCAAAACCTCCCCCCCCCCAGAGCACATCAGGCTGTCACTGTTCTTGGAGCTTTGTTGGTTGTCTCGTTGGGACAAAGTTTTTTCGTGTGCCCTTGGTCTTGTGTGTAATGTGTTAATTGTTCTCATTGTTGACTTGACTGTGACGGACGCTATGGGACAGTTCCCTTCTTCTCCACTAAACCTTTGCCTAGCCCACTGAAAGGATGTGTGAGCCACAATAGAGGGAACTGGGTCCCCCACTCCCACTCCCCGACTGAACTGAGATAAACAGGTATCCCCCGCCAGGTGGGGCTTGCATACTGCAAGAGGGGCTTGCTGGCTGTGAATGAGGCCGTCGTCTCAGTGCTGATGTTCCGGTTCTTGGATTGTCTGTGTAAATGTTATCTGTTTTTGTCTACTAACCTCCCTTATTTTTCTAGAGGAAGAGGAGGAGAGAGAGGCATAACAAAGGCTACCTCCATCCCTCCCTAGCTCTCTTGCTATCAGGAATGCAGCCAGCTGGCTGCTCTCACGAGGGTGGGGGTGCGTGCTCTCGGTACAGGCGGGCAAAGACGAGAGCTTTGGACAGGGCAATGGGGACTGCCTGCAATTGACAAAAACTGTGTGTACACTGAACAGAGAATCTGACTTTAGTCAGAAGAGTTAACAAAAACTTTTTTTCAGGAACACTGGCAGCCAAGGACACGCTCTATGCCCACTGCTCCCCCTCCCTTCCTTTACTGTGATAACTTCAAGGTTTCTTCTGCCGGCCAGCAGTTTCTCTTGTTAACCCTTCTCTGTCCTGGTATTGCTTAAAAAGAAATGTTAAATTACCAGTTCAAGACACTGAGAAAATTATGCTTTTGTTTCCACAGGAAAAATAAAAATTTACATGGGTTTTGGTCATTTGAGTTCAATGGGTTACAAATACTTGCCATCATTTAAGAGACTTGGTTTCAAATTATTGCTGGTTAAGATAAAAATAATGTTTTTATAAAAAATGACTTGAGATATATATATATAAATAATGAAATATGTTTCAGATTTCTTTGTCTTGCTATTCTGCTGTTACATTGAGACTCCAAAGGGTCATAGTTGTAAAAATGTCTGTCTACTCTACAGGTGTGAATGAAAAATGTGGCCACATGTATGTTTGGTTTTGAATGTCTGAGTCTGCATGTCCTTTGTGTTAAGGAATACAAGTTAATACTAGTCATCTGGCTATTCAGATACTAGTTTAAAGCATAAAATGTTCTATTTAAGTAAAAAAACTGAGAGATATATTTGACTAATATATCTATAAGAGAACAAATTGGCCTGGTTATTGTTACCAAATTTAGAGATATTTTTAAGATTGGGCCTAGATTTGTTTGGCTCAGATACATTTAATAGATAATGGTCCTCAAACCTGTCAAAGATCTGATGAATATGGCATTTACATTATTTGATGAAAAGCTTACTATAGCAAACAGAGACTCCAAGCTCCCCAGCCCCTAGCAATGACTCCCAAGGAATGGCCAATTCCCCTATGCTATGTCAAAAGTATGTAGCTCAGTCTATCGATCCAGTGGGGGTCTAATACCCCAAAGTTTATATTATACATTATATGGATGATTTGTTAATAGCAGGAAAATCTGAAGAAAAAACACAAAATGTAGCTCAAAAGATAATTATCACACTTCAGGACCGAGGATTTCATATAGCTCCAGAGAAGATACAAACCCAATACCCCTTCCTGTTTTTAGGGTTCGAGTTACACCCAGACCTCCTCTATACACAAAAAATCTAGATTAGAAAAGATACACTTCGTTGTCTCAATGATTTTCAAAAGCTTTTAGGGGATATCAATTGGCTGTGACCCTATTTAAAAATAACCAAGGGAGAGTTACGCCCCCTTGAGGATATCCTCAAAGGAGACTCCGACCCTCAATCCCCTAGATACCTTATGGTGGAGGCAGAGAGGGTATTACAAAAGGTTGAAACGACCATCACTCAACAACACATGGGATATTTTGACCCAACTCTCCCATTGTATTTGATCATTTTTTCTACAGATTTTGCCCCTACAGGCCTGCTTTGGCAAGAGTCCGTACCTTTACTGTGGGTACATCTTCCTGTTACTAAAAGAAAAATCCTTCCTACTTATCCTTCCCTGGTTTGCCAATCAATAATGTTAGGAATAAAAGCCTCCACTCGATACTTTGGGCATGACCCTGATATTATTGTTATGTCATATGATAAAGAGCAACTTGAATGGTTATGCACCCGTAGTCCTGACTGGGCCATTCTTGTCTGCACCTATGAAGAGAAACTTGATACACAAATGCCCAGTAATAAACTCCTACAATTCTTCTCCCTCACTTCTTTTGTTTTTCTTAAAAATACCCGAATGGAGCCCATCCCGGACTCCCCTGTGCTTTTCATAGATGGGTCAAGTAATGGTAAAGCTGCTTATGTCCTCAATGGCCAAAAGAATGTTATGACAACCCCTTTTAAGTCAGCTCAGCTGGTGGAGCTATATGCTGCCCTTGCTGTCTTTAAAAATTTTGAAGATTGTTCCTTTAATTTGTATTCAGACAGTAGATATGTGGTAGGGGCTTTACAGGCTTTAGAAATGGTCCCAATAATCCAACCCATTACTCCCACCTTTCAAATGTTTTCTGAATTACAAAAATTAATCCAACAAAGGTCACTACCCTTTTATGTTGGCCATATTCGTGCCCACACAGGCCTACCTGGACCCCTAGCTCAGGGAAATGAACTTGCTGATTCTGCTACACGTTCTATCTTGATTTCTCACTTGGAACATGATCAGGTAGCAGCCGCTCGTGAGGCACACCGCCTTCATCACTTCAGTGCTCAAACTTTGAGACTAAGGTTCTCAATTGCTAGAGAACAGGCTAGGTAAATTGTAAAAAACTGTAAAAATTGCCTGATGCTCTTACCTGAACCTCATTATGGAGTAAGCCCCAGAGGGCTTATACCTGGACAACTATGGCAGATGGATGTCACCCATGTTCCTTCTTTTGGCAAATTAAAGTTTATACATGTTACTGTAGATACCTTCAGTGGATTTATTTGTGCCTCCGCTCACAGTGGAGAAGCCACCAAAGATGTTATCAATCATATGTTACATTTCTTCACAGTGCTAGGTCAGCTGAAGTGTATAAAAACTGATAATGGTCCAGGATATACTAGTAGCAAATTCAGACAATTTTGTTTACAATTAGGAATTAAACATATCACTGGAATATCCTATAACCCTCAAGGCCAAGGTATCGTGGAGAGAGCTCATCAAACTTTAAAAAATACTCTTAATAAACTTAGCTCACAAGAGACACTATTTCCCCTTTAGGGAAACCACAAAGCTCTGCTTTCTCATGCCCTATTTGTATTAAATTTTTTGACATTGGACGCTTTTGGAAAATCTGCGGCTGAGCGACACTGGCACCCAGAAACCAAACAAGGATATGCGCAGGCCCTTTGGAAAGATCCAATTACTGGAATATGGAGTGGTCCTGATCCAGTTATAATCTGGGGAAAGGGATCTGCATGTATTTATGACTCCAAGGAAAATGGGGCTCATTGGCTACCAGAAAGAATGATTAAGCCTTACTCTACACAGATTGCCTCCCTAGATTAAGGAAAAAATAACTGTTATGTCCAGGACACAACCCTGAGACAAAATTCTCTCTTTTTCTTTCAGAAATGCCTCCAGCTTGGAAAATAAAGGGAGCCACGGACATCTCAATGGCAGGACCTGTTCGTCGCGAGCCTTGGAAGACCAAACCCCTGTTTCATCGTTTGCTTACTACTTTTTCCCCTTCCCCTCTCCTGCATCTCCAAGGAAAGCCCCCATGCTATTAAAAAGCTTACCTGGCAAATTTTCACAGTAACAGGGGAGGAGGTCTGGAAGGTTACTGCAAACCATGCTCCCTATTCCTGGTGGCCATCACTCACTCCTGACTTCTGTCAGCTGGCTGCAGGATTGGATTCTTGGGATATACCTACTATTGGCCAACACCAGTTAAATGGAACAGGGGTTCAAACGATTCCAAACTGCAATCAATTTCCTCATAGTCCTAAAACTACTTGGACAAGCCCTTGTGGGACATTCCATGATAATGACCCTGCTGTGATGACTGCCCCAGGCTGTGTTAGTCCTACAGCTCGTTGTAGGTTAGCACAATCTGACTTTTATGTCTGCCCTAAGGATGGTAGAAGCCGAGCCACGGCTGCTAGATGTGGGGGATTCGAGACCTTCTTTTGTGCTCGATGGGGTTGTGAAACTACAGGGGCAGCTTACTGGAAACCAACTTCATCTTGGGACCTTATTTCAGTTACAAGGGGATACAGTAAGCCTAGCACGAACAGACATTTTTGCTTTAGCCCCTATACTGGGACAGCCTATAATCCAGGGCTATCATTACCTTTAAACATAACCTTCACCCCTCAGGGTAGGGCGAATCGAGAATGGCCCTCAGGAAAAACATGGGGACTCCGCTGGTATCTTGATGGTACAGATAAAGGAGTCATTTTCAAGATCTTGCTAACAATAGAAAACCTGTACCCAAAGTCGGTAGGACCCAATGTAGTTCTCTCTGACCAAAAAGTTCCCTTCAATCATGAAAAGGTGCCATCACCTCCTTCCCCCTCACCTCATCCTCGTCCCTTTCCCTACCATACAAGAACCGTGACTACCATCCTAGACTCCAGTAATGGCACTCTCCTTACTCTTTTTGGAGGAACAGGAGATAGATTGTTTAATTTGGTCCAGGGAGCTTATCTGGCCCTAAATGCCACAAATCCAAGCAGAACCTTGGGTTGCTGGCTCTGCCTTACCTCCAGTCCCCCTTATTATGAAGGAATCGCCTTTCAGTCTACTGCCAATAACCTTACTTCCCCGAGCAATAGGTGTCAGACTAAGCCACATAAACTAACACTCCCTGAAGTCTCAGGACAAGGTTCTTGTTTGGGCAAGATTCCATCAACCCATAGTCACCTCTGTAAACAAACTCTGACACCCTATAAGGGAAGCTATTATCTTGAAGCACCCAATGGGTCCTACTGGGCCTGTAACACAGGATTGACCCCTTGCATATCTGCTCAGATATTTGATGATTCCCATGAATTTTGTGTGATGGTCCAATTATGGCCTCGTGTCACTTATCATCAAGAAAGCTCAGTGATGGAATTCTTTGAGCAGAGAGGCAGATACACTCGAGAACCTGTGTCTATGACTATTGCCCTATTGTTAGGTATTGGAGGCATTGCTGCAGGAGTTGGTACAGGAACTGCTGCCCTCGTGCAGAGCAACCACCTTATGCAGTTACAAATGGCTATGACTACTGACCTAGAGGCCATAGAAAGATCCATTTCTGCCCTGGAGAAGTCTTTAACCTCGCTCTCTGAGGTTGTGTTACAAAATAGAAGAGGTCTGGATTTACTATTTTTAAAGGAGGGAGGTTTATGTGCAGCCTTGAAGGAAGAATGCTGCTTTTATGCTGATCACACTGGGGTAGTTAGAGAATCAATGGAGAAACTAAGAGAAAGATTAGCACAAAGAAAACGTGATTTTGAAAATCAAAACAATTGGTTTGAGGGCTGGCTAAAGGGGTCCCCTTGGCTTTCTACTCTGATCCCCACCCTCCTGGCCCCCTTGATCATTTTCCTTCTCCTCCTCACCTTTGGTCCTTGGGCTTTTCAACGACTAACACAATTCATCAAAAATCAGATCAATTCGGCCCTATCAAAAACTGTTTCAGTACATTACCATCAGACAAGAGGAAACTATTGAAACAGGTGAAAGGCTCAGGTTCAGTGGCCTATGAACCTAAAAACCCCTATAATTAAAAGCTAGAGGGTACTCAATGACGGGAATAGTATGGGGCCTGTGCTGGGAGCACAACGTACAGAGGTCGCCAGAGACCGGCTCAACATGGAACGTTGCCAGACAGGACTGCACCCCATATAGCCTAAGACAGTGGCCCTCTCGATTTATGACCAAAGCCTGCTTTGGCCATTTTATAGAAAGAAGGGGGAATTGTCAGGAGCCAAGTGGCCTAAATGATTCTCATGGGAAAAAGCTGTGTACCCAATCTTCCGTTAACAGTTTCAATAGCAACCATTTTTCAACAAGACCACAATATGTACCTTTTGATCTACTCCCTGAAACATAATGGTTTGTTGTATGGTCTGTTGATCAGGCCCTGGAACAAAGAGACCTTTTCCTGAACCCTACCTTACCCTAACTTCCTCCTAGTGACTTTCCATACCCCTATCTACTTCTCCTAGCTCCTAGCATATATAAGCCTGATTCCCCTTGCAATAAACGAGACCTTGACGCAACTCAGACTGAATTTGTCTTCCTTTACGCGCCTGGTCTCCTTTCTCTCTCACCCCCATTGATCTTTCAGGAGGTGCCTCCTCGGGTCTCATAAATAACGTGGCGCGCGGGACGGGTCAAGATATGGCCCGTGTGTGTAGTAAGCACAGTTCTTTTGTTCTGAGCAAGCTCACTGTTCGGACCACATAAGAAACACAGTAGAATAGAAGAGTGCTCTTTTCTCAATAGCAGAGTGTGTTTCTTGTAAGGCGAGCTAGCGTTTGTTTCCCAGTCCAAAATGGAGTTGAATCACATGCAGTTTCTGGTCCTACGAGCAAGGGATGTTTTCTGGTAAGGAAAGTCACTATTGTGCTACCTTTGCCATAAACAGTGCAAATAGCAGTCACGTCTGTTCCCAGCAAGTACAGTGTATTGGATTGAAGAGGAGCTACTGTTCTTGTCAGTTTCCTAAGCAGAGTTGAACTAGATATGGCCCGTGTGTATAGGAAGCACAGTTCTTTTGTTCTGAGCAAGCTCACTGTTCTGTCCCTATAGGAAACACAGTAGAGTAGAAGAGTGCTCTTTTCTCAAAAGCAGAGTGTGTTTCTTGTAAGGCAAGCTAGCGTTTGTTTCCCAGTCCTAAATGGAGTTGAATCACATGAAGTTTTTGGTCCTACGCGCAAGAGTTGTTTTCTGGTAAGGAAAGTCACTATTGCGCTCCCATTGCCAAACACAGTGCAAATAGCACTCGCATTTGTTCCCAGCAAGTACAGTGTACTGGACTGAAGAGGAGCTACTGTTCTTGTCAGTTTCCTAAGCAGAGTTGAACTAGATATGGCCCGTGTGCATAGGAAGCACAGTTCTTTTGTTCTGAGCAAGCTCACTGTTCGGAACCCATAGGACACATAGTAGAGAAGAAGAGTGCGCTTTTCTCAAAAGCAGAGTGTGTTTCTTGTAAGGCGAGCTAGATTTTGTTTCCCAGTCCTAAATGGAGTTGAATCACATGCAGATTCCGGTCCTATGAGTAGAGTTATTTTTTGGTAAGAAAAGTCACTATTGCGCTCCCATTGCCATACACAGTACAAATAACACTTGCGTCTATTCCAATAAATTACAGTGTATTGGAATGAAGAGGAGCTACTATTCTTGTCAGTTTCCTCAGCAGAGTTGAACTAGATATGGCCCGTGTGTATAGGAAGCACAGTTCTTTTGTTCTGAGCAAGCCCACTGTTCGGACCCCATAGGAAACACAGTAGAGTAGAAGAGTGCTCTTTTCTCAAAAGCAGAGTGTGTTTCTTGTAAGGCGAGCTAGCGTTTGTTTCCCAGTCCTAAATGGAGTTGAATCACATGCAGTTTTTGGTCCTAGGCGCAAGAGTTGTTTTCTGGTAAGGAAAGTCACTATTGCGCTCCCATTGCCAAACACAGTGCAAATAGCACTCGCATCTGTTCCCAGCAAGTACAGTGTATTGGACTGAAGAAGAGCTACTGTTCTTGTCAGTTTCCTAAGCAGAATTGAACTAGATATGGCTCGTGTGTGTGGGAAGCACAGTTCTTTTGTTCTGAGCAAGCTCACTGTTTGGACCCCATAGGAAAAACAGTAGAGTAGAAGTGTGCCCTATTCTCAAAAGCAGAGCTTGTTTCTTGTAAGGCGAGCTAGCGTTTGTTTCCCAGTCCTAAGTGGATTGAATCAAATGCAGTTTATGGTCATAAGAGCAAGAGGTGTTTTCTGGTAAGAAGAGTCACTATTGTGCTCCAATTGCTGTACACAGTGCAAATAGCACTCGCGTCTGTTTCCAGTAAGTACAGTGTATTGGAGTGAAGAGGAGCTACTGTTCTCATCAGTTTCCAAAGCAGAGTTGAACTAGATATGGCCCGTGTGTGGAGGAAGCACAGTTCTTTTGTTCTGACCAAGCTCACTGTTCGGAACCCATAGGACACATAATAGAGAAGAAGAGTGCTCTTTTCTCAAAAGCAGAGTGTGTTTCTTGTAAGGCGAGCTAGCTTTTGATTCCCAGTCCTAAATGAATTTGAATCACATGCAGTTTCTTGTCCTACAAGTGGAGTTATTTTTTGGTAAGAAGAGTCACTATTGTGCTCCCATTGTCATACACAGGGCAAATAGCACTGCCATTTGTTCCCAGCATGTACAGAGGATTGGACTGAAGAGGATCTACTGTTCTTGTCAGGTTCCTAAGCAGAGTTGAACTAGATATGGCCCGTGTGTATAGGAAGCACAGTTCTTTTGTTCTGAGCAAGCTCACTGTTCGGACCGCATAGGAAACACAGTAGAGTAGAAGAGTGCTCTTTTCTCAAAAGCAGAGTGTGTTTCTTGTAAGGCGAGCTAGCGTTTGTTTCCCAGTTCTAAATGGAGTTGAATCACATGCAGTTTTTGGTCCTACGCACAAGAGTTGTTTTCTGGTAAGGAAAGTCACTATTGCGCTCCCATTGCCAAACACAGTGCAAATAGCACTCGCATCTGTTCCCAGCAAGTACAGTGTACTGGACTGAAGAGGAGCTACTGTTCTTGTCAGTTTCCTAAGCAGAGTTGAACTAGATATGGCCCGTGTGCATAGGAAGCACAGTTCTTTTGTTCTGAGCAAGCTCACTGTTCGGAACCCGTAGGACACATAGTAGAGAAGAAGAGTGCGCTTTTCTCAAAAGCAGAGTGTGTTTCTTGTAAGGCGAGCTAGCGTTTGTTTCCCAGTCCTAAGTGGAGTTGAATCACATGCAGTTACTGGTACTAAGAGCAAGAGTTGTTTTCTGGTAAAAAGAGTCACTATTGTGCTCCCATTGCCGTACACCGTGCAAACAGCACTCGCATCTGTTCCCAGCAAGTACAGTGTATTGGACTGAAGAGGAGCTACTGTTCTTGTCAGTTTCCTAAGCAGAGTTGAACTAGATATGGCCGTGTGTGTAGGAAGCACAGTTCTTTTGTTCTGAGCAAGCTCACTGTTCTGGCCCTATAGGAAACACAGTAGAGTAGAAGAGTGCTCTTTTCTCAAAAGCAGAGTGTGTTTCTTGTAAGGCGAGCTAGCGTTTGTTTCCCAGTTCTAAATGGAGTTGAATCACATGCAGTTTTTGGTCCTACGCGCAAGAGTTGTTTTCTGGTAAGGAAAGTCACTATTGCCCTCCCATTGCGATACACAGTGCAAATAGCCCTGGCGTCTGTTCCCAGCAAGTACAGTGTACTGGACTGAAGAGGAGCTACTGTTCTTGTCAGTTTCCTAAGCAGAGTTGAAGTAGATATGGCCCGTGTGCATAGGAAGCACAGTTCTTTTGTTCTGAGCAAGCTCACTGTTCGGAACCCATAGGACACATAGTAGAGAAGAAGAGTGCGCTTTTCTCAAAGCAGAGTGTGTTTCTTGTAAGGCGAGCTAGATTTTGTTTCCCAGTCCTAAATGGAGTTGAATCACATGCAGATTCCGGTCCTATGAGTAGAGTTATTTTTTGGTAAGAAAAGTCACTATTGCGCTCCCATTGCCATACACAGTACAAATAACACTTGCGTCTATTCCAATAAATTACAGTGTATTGGAATGAAGAGGAGCTACTATTCTTGTCAGTTTCCTAAGCAGAGTTGAACTAGATATGGCCCGTGTGTATAGGAAGCACAGTTCTTTTGTTCTGAGCAAGCCCACTGTTCGGACCCCATAGGAAACACAGTAGAGTAGAAGAGTGCTCTTTTCTCAAAAGCAGAGTGTGTTTCTTGTAAGGCGAGCTAGCGTTTGTTTCCCAGTCCTAAATGGAGTTGAATCACATGCAGTTTTTGGTCCTAGGCGCAAGAGTTGTTTTCTGGTAAGGAAAGTCACTATTGCGCTCCCATTGCCAAACACAGTGCAAATAGCACTCGCATCTGTTCCCAGCAAGTACAGTGTATTGGACTGAAGAAGAGCTACTGTTCTTGTCAGTTTCCTAAGCAGAATTGAACTAGATATGGCTCGTGTGTGTGGGAAGCACAGTTCTTTTGTTCTGAGCAAGCTCACTGTTTGGACCCCATAGGAAAAACAGTAGAGTAGAAGTGTGCCCTATTCTCAAAAGCAGAGCTTGTTTCTTGTAAGGCGAGCTAGCGTTTGTTTCCCAGTCCTAAGTGGATTGAATCAAATGCAGTTTATGGTCATAAGAGCAAGAGGTGTTTTCTGGTAAGAAGAGTCACTATTGTGCTCCAATTGCTGTACACAGTGCAAATAGCACTCGCGTCTGTTTCCAGTAAGTACAGTGTATTGGAGTGAAGAGGAGCTACTGTTCTCATCAGTTTCCAAAGCAGAGTTGAACTAGATATGGCCCGTGTGTGGAGGAAGCACAGTTCTTTTGTTCTGACCAAGCTCACTGTTCGGAACCCATAGGACACATAATAGAGAAGAAGAGTGCTCTTTTCTCAAAAGCAGAGTGTGTTTCTTGTAAGGCGAGCTAGCTTTTGATTCCCAGTCCTAAATGAATTTGAATCACATGCAGTTTCTTGTCCTACAAGTAGAGTTATTTTTTGGTAAGAAGAGTCACTATTGTGCTCCCATTGTCATACACAGGGCAAATAGCACTGCCATTTGTTCCCAGCATGTACAGAGGATTGGACTGAAGAGGATCTACTGTTCTTGTCAGGTTTCTAAGCAGAGTTGAACTAGATATGGCCCGTGTGTATAGGAAGCACAGTTCTTTTGTTCTGAGCAAGCTCACTGTTCGGACCGCATAGGAAACACAGTAGAGTAGAAGAGTGCTCTTTTCTCAAAAGCAGAGTGTGTTTCTTGTAAGGCGAGCTAGCTTTTGTTTCCCAGTTCTAAATGGAGTTGAATCACATGCAGTTTTTGGTCCTACACGCAAGAGTTGTTTTCTGGTAAGGAAAGTCACTATTGTGCTCCCATTGCCAAACACAGTGCAAATAGCACTCGCATCTGTTCCCAGCAAGTACAGTGTACTGGACTGAAGAGGAGCTACTGTTCTTGTCAGTTTCCTAAGCAGAGTTGAACTAGATATGGCCCGTGTGCATAGGAAGCACAGTTCTTTTGTTCTGAGCAAGCTCACTGTTCGGAACCCGTAGGACACATAGTAGAGAAGAAGAGTGCGCTTTTCTCAAAAGCAGAGTGTGTTTCTTGTAAGGCGAGCTAGCGTTTGTTTCCCAGTCCTAAGTGGAGTTGAATCACATGCAGTTACTGGTACTAAGAGCAAGAGTTGTTTTCTGGTAAAAAGAGTCACTATTGTGCTCCCATTGCCGTACACCGTGCAAACAGCACTCGCATCTGTTCCCAGCAAGTACAGTGTATTGGACTGAAGAGGAGCTACTGTTCTTGTCAGTTTCCTAAGCAGAGTTGAACTAGATATGGCCGTGTGTGTAGGAAGCACAGTTCTTTTGTTCTGAGCAAGCTCACTGTTCTGGCCCTATAGGAAACACAGTAGAGTAGAAGAGTGCTCTTTTCTCAAAAGCAGAGTGTGTTTCTTGTAAGGCGAGCTAGCGTTTGTTTCCCAGTTCTAAATGGAGTTGAATCACATGCAGTTTTTGGTCCTACTCGCAAGAGTTGTTTTCTGGTAAGGAAAGTCACTATTGCCCTCCCATTGCCAAACACAGTGCAAATAGCACTCGCATCTGTTCCCAGCAAGTACAGTGTACTGGACTGAAGAGGAGCTACTGTTCTTGTCAGTTTCCTAAGCAGAGTTGAACTAGATATGGCCCATGTGCATAGGAAGCACAGTTCTTTTGTTCTGAGCAAGCTCACTGTTCGGAACCCATAGGACACATTGTAGAGAAGAAGAGTGCGCTTTTCTCAAAAGCAGAGTGTGTTTCTTGTAAGGCGAGCTAGATTTTGTTTCCCAGTCCTAAATGAGTTTGAATCACATGCAGATTCCGGTCCTACGAGTAGAGTTATTTTTTGGTAAGAAAAGTCACTATTGCGCTCCCATTGCCATACACAGTACAAATAACACTTGCGTCTATTCCAATCAATTACAGTGTATTGGAATGAAGAGGAGCTACTATTCTTGTCAGTTTCCTAAGCAGAGTTGAACTAGATATGGCCCGTGTGTATAGAAAGCACAGCTCTTTTATTCTGAGCAAGCTCACTGTGTGGACCCCATAGGAAACTCAGTGCTCTTTTCTCAAAAGCAGAGTGTGTTTCTTGTAAGGTGAGCTAGCGTTTGATTCCCAGTCCTAAATGGAGTTGAATCACATGCAGTTTTTGGTCCTACGAGCAAGAGTTGTTTTCTGGTAAGGAAAGTCACTATTGTGCTCCCATTGCCATACACAGTGCAAATAGCACTGGCGTCTGTACCCAGCATGTACAGCGTATTGGACTGAAGAGGATCTACTGTTCTTTTCAGTTTCCTAAGCAGAGTTGAACTAGATATGGCCCATGTGTGGAGGAAGCACAGTTGTTTTGTTCTGAGCAAGCTCACTGTTCAGAACCCAAAGGACACATAGTAGAGAAGAAGATTGCTCTTTTCTCAAAAGTAGAGTGTGTTTCTTGTAAGGCGAGCTAGCTTTTGATTCCCAGTCCTAAATGAATTTGAATCACATGCAGTTTCCTGTCCTACAAGTAGAGTTATTTTTTGGTAAGAAGAGTCACTATTGTGCTCCCATTGTCATACACAGGGCAAATAGCACTGGCATTTGTTTCCAGCATGTACAGAGTATTGGACTGAAGAGGATCTACTGTTCTTGTCAGGTTCCTAAGCAGAGTTGAACTAGATATGGCCCATGTGTGTATGAAGCACATTTCTTTTGTTCTGAGCAAGCTCACTGTTCTGGCAATATAGGAAACATAGTAGAGTAGAAGTGTCATCTTTTCTCAAAAGCAGAGTGTGTTTCTTGTAAGGCAAGCTAGCGTTTGTTTCCCAGTCCTAAATGGAGTTGAATCCCATGCAGTTTCTGGTCTTAGGAGCAAGAGTTTTTTTCTGGTAAAAAGAGTCACTATTGCGCTCCCAATGGCATACACAGTGCAAATATCACTCGCGTCTGTTCCCAGCAAGTACAGTGTATTGGACTGAAGGGGATCTACTGTTCTTGTCAGTTTCCTAAGCAGGTTGAACTAGATATGGCCCGTGTGTATAGGAAGCACAGTTCTTTTGTTCTGAGCAAGCTCACTGTTCAGACTCCATAGGAAACACAGTAGAGTAGAAGAGTGCTCTTTTCTCAAAAGCAGAGTGTGTTTATTGTAAGGCGAGCTAGCGTTTGTTTCCCAGTCCTAAGTGGAGTTGAATCACATGCAGTTACTGGTACTAAGAGCAAGAGTTGTTTTCTGGTAAGAAGAGTCACTATTGTGCTCCCATTGCCGTACACCGTGCAAATAGCACTCGCATCTGTTCCCAGCAAGTATAGTGTATTGGACTGAAGAGGAGCTACTGTTCTTGTCAGTTTCCTAAGCAGAGTTGAACTAGATATGGCCGTGTGTGTAGGAAGCACAGTTCTTTTGTTCTGAGCAAGCTCACTGTTCTGGCCCTATAGGAAACACAGTAGAGTAGAAGAGTGCTCTTTTCTCAAAGGCAGAGTGTGTTTCTTGTAAGGCGAACTAACGTTTGTTTCCCAGTTCTAAATGGATTTGAATCACA
Source organism: Peromyscus eremicus (assembly GCF_949786415.1). Lineage (NCBI taxonomy): Eukaryota > Metazoa > Chordata > Mammalia > Rodentia > Cricetidae > Peromyscus > Peromyscus eremicus. Next base: position 114,017 of record NW_026735165.1, read on the forward strand.
TGCAGTTTTTGGTCCTACTCGCAAGAGTTGTTTTCTGGTAAGGAAAGTCACTATTGCCCTCCCATTGCCAAACACAGTGCAAATAGCACTCGCATCTGTTCCCAGCAAGTACAGTGTATTGGACTGAAGAGGAGCTACTGTTCTTGTCAGTTTCCTAAGCAGAGTTGAACTAGATATGGCCCGTGTGCATAGGAAGCACAGTTCTTTTGTTCTGAGCAAGCTCACTGTTCGGAACCCATAGGACACATAGTAGAGAAGAAGAGTGCTCTTTTCTGAAAAGCAGAGTGTGTTTCTTGTAAGGCGAGCTAGCTTTTGTTTCCCAGTCAGAAATGAATTTGAATCACATGCAGTTTCTGGTCCTACGAGTAGAGTTATTTTTTGGTAAGAAGAGTCACTATTGCGCTCCCATTGCCATACACAGTACAAATAGCACTTGCGTCTGTTCCAATCAAGTACAGTGTATTGGACTGAAGAGGAGCTACTGTTCTTATCAGTTTCCTAAGCAGAGTTGAACCAAATGTGGCCCGTGTGTATAGGAAGCACAGTTCTTTTGTTCTGAGTAAGCTCACTGTTGTGACCACATAGGAAACCCAGTAGAGTAGAAGAGTGCTCTTTTCTCAAAAGCCGAGTGTGTTTCTTGTAATGCGAGCTAGTGTTTGCTTCCCAGTCCTAAATAGATTTGAATCACATGCAGTTTCTGGTCCTACAAGCAAGAGTTTTTTCTGGTAATAAAAGTCACTATTGAGCCGGGCGGTGGTGGCGCAGGCCTTTAATCCCAGCACTTGGGAGGCAGAGCCAGGTGGACCTCTGTGAGTTCGAGGCCAACCTGGGCTACCAAGTGAGTCCCAGGAAAGGCACAAAGCTACACAGAGAAACCCAGTCTTGAAAAACCAAAAAAAAAAAAAGTCACTATTGGGCTCCCATTGTCATACACAGTGCAAATAGCACTCGCGTCTGTTCCCAGCAAGTACAGTATATTGGACTGAATAGGAGCTACTGTTCTTGTCAGTTTCCTAAGCAGAGTTGAACTAGATATGGCCCGTGTGTATAGAAAGCACAGTTCTTTTGTTCTGAGCAAGCTCACTGTTCGGACCCCATAGGAAACACAGTAGAGTAGAAGAGTGTTCTTTTCTCAAAAGCAGAGTGTGTTTCTTGTAAGGCGAGCTAGCGTTTGTTTCCCAGTCCTAAATGTACTTGAATCACATGCAGTTTTTGGTCCTACGCGCAAGAGTTGTTTTCTGGTAAGGAAAGTCACTATTGCGCTCCCATTGCCAAACACAGTGCAAATAGCACTCGCGTCTGTTCCCAGCAAGTACAGTGTACTGGACTGAAGAGGAGCTACTGTTCTTGTCAGTTTCCTAAGCAGAATTGAACTGGATATGGCCATTTGTGTAGGAAGCACAGTTCTTTTGTTCTGAGCAAGCTCACTGTACAAGCCCTATAGGAAACAGAGTAGAGTAGAAGAGTGCTCTCTTCTCAAAAGCAGAGTGTGTTTCTTGTAAGGCGAGCTAGCGTTTGATTCCCAGTCCTAAATGGAGTTGAATCACATGCAGTTTTTGGTCCTACGAGCAAGAGTTGTTTTCTCATAAGGATAGTCACTATTGCGCTCCCATTGACATACCCATTGCAAATAGCACTTGCGTCTCTTCCCAGCAAGTACAGTGTATTGGACTGAAGAGGAGCTACTGTTCTTGTCAGTTTCCTAACCAGAGTTGAACTAGATATGGCCCGTGTGTGTAGGAAGCACAGTTCTTTTGTTCTGAGCAAGCTCACTATTTGGACCCCATAAGAAACACAGTAGAGTAGAAGAGTGCTCTTTTCTCAAAAGCCGAGTGTGTTTAGTGTAAGGCGACCTAGCGTTTGCTTCCCAGTCCAAAATGGAGTTGAATCACATGCAGTTTCTGATCCTAAGAGCAAGAGTTCTTTTCTGGTAAGAAGTGTCACTATTGCGCTCCCATTGCCACACACAGTACAAATAGCACTCGCGTCTGTTCCCAGCAAGTACAGTCTATTGGACTGCAGAGGAGCTACTGTTCTTGTCATTTTCCTAAGCAGAGATGAACCAGATATGGCCCGTGTGTGTACTAAGCACAGTTCTTTTGTTCTGAGCAAGCTCACTGTTGGAACCCCATAGGAAACACAGCAGAGTAGAAGAGTGCTCTTTTCTCAAAAGCAGAGTGTGTTTCTTGTAAGGCGAGCTAGCGTTTGTTTCCCAGTCCTAAATGGAGTTGAAATACACATGCAGTTTCTGGTCCTATGATCTAGAGTTGTTATCTGGTAGGAAGAGTCACTATTGCGCTCCATTTCCCGTACACAGTGCAAATAGCACTCGCGTCTGTTCCCAGCAAGTACAGTGTATTGGACTGAAGAGGAGCTACTGTTCTTGTCAGTTTCCTAAGCAGAGTTGAACTAGATATGACCCGTGTGTGTAGGAAGCACAGTTCTTTTGTTCTGAGCAAGCTCACTGTTCTGGCACTCTAGAAAAAACAGTAGAGTAAAATAGTGCTCTTTCCTCAAAAGCTGATTGTGTTTGTTGTAAGGCGAGCTATCGTTTGTTTCCCAGTCAGAAATGGAGTTGAATCACATGCAGTTTTTGGTCTTACACGCAAGAGTTGCTTTCAGGTAAGGAAAGTCACTATTGTGCTCCCATTGCCATACACAGTGCAAATAGCACTCGCATCTGTTCCCAGAGTGTACAGTGTATTGGATTGAAGAAGAGCTACTTCTCTTGTCAGTTTCCTAAGCAGAGTTGAAGTAGATATGGCCCGGATGTAGGAAGCACAGTTCTTTTGTTCTGAGCAAGCTCACTGTTCGGACCCCAATGGAAACACAGTAGAGTACAAGAGTGCTCTTTTCTCAAAAGTAGAGTGTGTTTCTGGTAAGGCGAGCTAGCGTTTGTTTCCCAGTCCTAATTGGAGTTGAATTCCATGCAGTTTCTGGTCCTACGAGTAAGAGTTGTTTTCAGGTAAGAAGAGTCACTATTGTGTTCCCATTGCTGTACTCAGTGCAAATAGCAATCGCGTCTGTTCCCAGCAAATACAGTGTATTGGACTGAAGAGGAGCTCCTGTTCATGTCAGTTTCCTAAGCAGAGTTGAACTAGATATGGCCCGTGTGTGTAGGAAGCACAGTTCTTTTGTTCTGAGCAAGCTCACTGTTCTGGCACTATAGGAAACACAGTAGAGTAGAAGATTGCTCTTTTCTCAAAAGCAGAGTGTGTTTCTTGTAAGGCGAGCTAGCGTTTGGTTCCCAGTCCTAATTGGAGTTGAATCACATGCAGTTTCTGGTCCTACGAGCAAGAGTTGTTTTCTGGTAAGAAGAGTCACTATTGGGCTCCCATATACATACACAGTACAAATAGCACTGGCATCTGTTCCCAGCAAGTACAGTGTATTGGACTGAAGAGAAGCTACTGTTCTTGTCAGTTTCCTAAGCAGAGTTGAACTAGATATGGCCCGGTTGTAGGAAGCACAGTTCTTTTGTTCTGAGCAAGTTCTCTGTTTGGACCCCATAGGAAACACAGTAGAGTAGAAGAGTGCTCTTTTCTCAAAAGCAGAGTGTGTTTCTTGTAAGGCGAGCTAGCATTTGTTTCCCAGTCCTAAATGGATTTGAATCCCATGCAGTTTCTGGGCCTAAGAGCACGAGTAGTTTTCTGTTAAAAAGAGTCACTATTGTGTTCCCATTGCCATACACAGTGCAAATAGCACTCGCGTCTGTTCCCAGTAAGTACAGAGTATTGGACTGAAGAGGAGCTACTGTTCTCCTCAGTTTCCTAAGCAGAGTTGAACTAGAGATGGCCCCTGTGTAGGAAGCACAGTTCTTTTGTTCTGAGCAAGCTCACTGTTCTCGCCCTATAGGAAACACTGTAAAGTAGAAGAGTGCTCTATTCTCAAAAGCAGAGTGTGTTTCTTGTAAAGCGAGCTAGCGTTTGTTTCCCAGTCCTAAATTGAGTTGAATCACATGCAGTTTCTGGTCCTACTAGCAAGAGTTTTTTCTGGTAAGAAGAGTAACTATTGTGCTCCCATTGTCATACACAGGGCAAATAGCACTGGTTTCTCTTCCCAGCATGTACAGTGTATTGGACTGAAAAGGATCTACTGTTCTTGTCAGGTTCCTAAGCAGAGTTGAACTAGATATGGCCCGTGTGTGTAGAAAGCACAGTTCTTTTGTACTCAGCAAGCTCACTGTTCTGACCCTATAGGAAACACAGTAGAGTAGAAGAGTGCTCTTTCCTCAAAAGCAGAGTGTGTTTCTTGTAAAACGAGCTAGCGTTTGTTTCCCAGTCCTAAATGGAGTTGAATCACATGCAGTTTCAGGTCCTACGAGCAAGAGTTGTTTTCTGGTAAGGAAAGTCACTATTGTGCTCCCATTGCCATAAACAGTGAAAATCGCACTCGCGTCTGTTCCCAGCAAGTACAGTATATTGGACTGAATAGGAGCTACTGTTCTTGTCAGTTTCCTAAGCAGAGTTGAACTAGATATGGCCCGTGTGTATAGAAAGCACAGTTCTTTTGTTCTGAGCAAGCTCACTGTTCGGACCCCATAGGAAACACAGTAGAGTAGAAGAGTGTTCTTTTCTCAAAAGCAGAGTGTGTTTCTTGTAAGGCGAGCTAGCGTTTGTTTCCCAGTCCTAAATGTACTTGAATCACATGCAGTTTTTGGTCCTACGCGCAAGAGTTGTTTTCTGGTAAGGAAAGTCACTATTGCCCTCCCATTGCCAAACACAGTGCAAATAGCACTCGCATCTGTTCCCAGCAAGTACAGTGTATTGGACTGAAGAGGAGCTACTGTTCTTGTCAGTTTCCTAAGCAGAGTTGAACTAGATATGGCCCGTGTGCATAGGAAGCACAGTTCTTTTGTTCTGAGCAAGCTCACTGTTCGGAACCCATAGGACACATAGTAGAGAAGAAGAGTGCTCTTTTCTGAAAAGCAGAGTGTGTTTCTTGTAAGGCGAGCTAGCTTTTGTTTCCCAGTCAGAAATGAATTTGAATCACATGCAGTTTCTGGTCCTACGAGTAGAGTTATTTTTTGGTAAGAAGAGTCACTATTGCGCTCCCATTGCCATACACAGTACAAATAGCACTTGCGTCTGTTCCAATCAAGTACAGTGTATTGGACTGAAGAGGAGCTACTGTTCTTATCAGTTTCCTAAGCAGAGTTGAACCAAATGTGGCCCGTGTGTATAGGAAGCACAGTTCTTTTGTTCTGAGTAAGCTCACTGTTGTGACCACATAGGAAACCCAGTAGAGTAGAAGAGTGCTCTTTTCTCAAAAGCCGAGTGTGTTTCTTGTAATGCGAGCTAGTGTTTGCTTCCCAGTCCTAAATAGATTTGAATCACATGCAGTTTCTGGTCCTACAAGCAAGAGTTTTTTCTGGTAATAAAAGTCACTATTGAGCCGGGCGGTGGTGGCGCAGGCCTTTAATCCCAGCACTTGGGAGGCAGAGCCAGGTGGACCTCTGTGAGTTCGAGGCCAACCTGGGCTACCAAGTGAGTCCCAGGAAAGGCACAAAGCTACACAGAGAAACCCAGTCTTGAAAAACCAAAAAAAAAAAAAAGTCACTATTGGGCTCCCATTGTCATACACAGTGCAAATAGCACTCGCGTCTGTTCCCAGCAAGTACAGTATATTGGACTGAATAGGAGCTACTGTTCTTGTCAGTTTCCTAAGCAGAGTTGAACTAGATATGGCCCGTGTGTATAGAAAGCACAGTTCTTTTGTTCTGAGCAAGCTCACTGTTCGGACCCCATAGGAAACACAGTAGAGTAGAAGAGTGTTCTTTTCTCAAAAGCAGAGTGTGTTTCTTGTAAGGCGAGCTAGCGTTTGTTTCCCAGTCCTAAATGTACTTGAATCACATGCAGTTTTTGGTCCTACGCGCAAGAGTTGTTTTCTGGTAAGGAAAGTCACTATTGCCCTCCCATTGCCAAACACAGTGCAAATAGCACTCGCTTCTGTTCCCAGCAAGTACAGTGTATTGGACTGAAGAGGAGCTACTGTTCTTGTCAGTTTCCTAAGCAGAGTTGAACTAGATATGGCCCGTGTGCATAGGAAGCACAGTTCTTTTGTTCTGAGCAAGCTCACTGTTCGGAACCCATAGGACACATAGTAGAGAAGAAGAGTGCTCTTTTCTGAAAAGCAGAGTGTGTTTCTTGTAAGGCGAGCTAGCTTTTGTTTCCCAGTCAGAAATGAATTTGAATCACATGCAGTTTCTGGTCCTACGAGTAGAGTTATTTTTTGGTAAGAAGAGTCACTATTGCGCTCCCATTGCCATACACAGTACAAATAGCACTTGCGTCTGTTCCAATCAAGTACAGTGTATTGGACTGAAGAGGAGCTACTGTTCTTATCAGTTTCCTAAGCAGAGTTGAACCAAATGTGGCCCGTGTGTATAGGAAGCACAGTTCTTTTGTTCTGAGTAAGCTCACTGTTGTGACCACATAGGAAACCCAGTAGAGTAGAAGAGTGCTCTTTTCTCAAAAGCCGAGTGTGTTTCTTGTAATGCGAGCTAGTGTTTGCTTCCCAGTCCTAAATAGATTTGAATCACATGCAGTTTCTGGTCCTACAAGCAAGAGTTTTTTCTGGTAATAAAAGTCACTATTGAGCCGGGCGGTGGTGGCGCAGGCCTTTAATCCCAGCACTTGGGAGGCAGAGCCAGGTGGACCTCTGTGAGTTCGAGGCCAACCTGGGCTACCAAGTGAGTCCCAGGAAAGGCACAAAGCTACACAGAGAAACCCAGTCTTGAAAAACCAAAAAAAAAAAAAAGTCACTATTGGGCTCCCATTGTCATACACAGTGCAAATAGCACTCGCGTCTGTTCCCAGCAAGTACAGTATATTGGACTGAATAGGAGCTACTGTTCTTGTCAGTTTCCTAAGCAGAGTTGAACTAGATATGGCCCGTGTGTATAGAAAGCACAGTTCTTTTGTTCTGAGCAAGCTCACTGTTCGGACCCCATAGGAAACACAGTAGAGTAGAAGAGTGTTCTTTTCTCAAAAGCAGAGTGTGTTTCTTGTAAGGCGAGCTAGCGTTTGTTTCCCAGTCCTAAATGTACTTGAATCACATGCAGTTTTTGGTCCTACGCGCAAGAGTTGTTTTCTGGTAAGGAAAGTCACTATTGCGCTCCCATTGCCAAACACAGTGCAAATAGCACTCGCGTCTGTTCCCAGCAAGTACAGTGTACTGGACTGAAGAGGAGCTACTGTTCTTGTCAGTTTCCTAAGCAGAATTGAACTGGATATGGCCATTTGTGTAGGAAGCACAGTTCTTTTGTTCTGAGCAAGCTCACTGTACAAGCCCTATAGGAAACAGAGTAGAGTAGAAGAGTGCTCTCTTCTCAAAAGCAGAGTGTGTTTCTTGTAAGGCGAGCTAGCGTTTGATTCCCAGTCCTAAATGGAGTTGAATCACATGCAGTTTTTGGTCCTACGAGCAAGAGTTGTTTTCTCATAAGGATAGTCACTATTGCGCTCCCATTGACATACCCATTGCAAATAGCACTTGCGTCTCTTCCCAGCAAGTACAGTGTATTGGACTGAAGAGGAGCTACTGTTCTTGTCAGTTTCCTAACCAGAGTTGAACTAGATATGGCCCGTGTGTGTAGGAAGCACAGTTCTTTTGTTCTGAGCAAGCTCACTATTTGGACCCCATAAGAAACACAGTAGAGTAGAAGAGTGCTCTTTTCTCAAAAGCCGAGTGTGTTTAGTGTAAGGCGACCTAGCGTTTGCTTCCCAGTCCAAAATGGAGTTGAATCACATGCAGTTTCTGATCCTAAGAGCAAGAGTTCTTTTCTGGTAAGAAGTGTCACTATTGCGCTCCCATTGCCACACACAGTACAAATAGCACTCGCGTCTGTTCCCAGCAAGTACAGTCTATTGGACTGCAGAGGAGCTACTGTTCTTGTCATTTTCCTAAGCAGAGATGAACCAGATATGGCCCGTGTGTGTACTAAGCACAGTTCTTTTGTTCTGAGCAAGCTCACTGTTGGAACCCCATAGGAAACACAGCAGAGTAGAAGAGTGCTCTTTTCTCAAAAGCAGAGTGTGTTTCTTGTAAGGCGAGCTAGCGTTTGTTTCCCAGTCCTAAATGCAGTTGAAATACACATGCAGTTTCTGGTCCTATGATCTAGAGTTGTTATCTGGTAGGAAGAGTCACTATTGCGCTCCATTTCCCGTACACAGTGCAAATAGCACTCGCGTCTGTTCCCAGCAAGTACAGTGTATTGGACTGAAGAGGAGCTACTGTTCTTGTCAGTTTCCTAAGCAGAGTTGAACTAGATATGACCCGTGTGTGTAGGAAGCACAGTTCTTTTGTTCTGAGCAAGCTCACTGTTCTGGCACTCTAGAAAAAACAGTAGAGTAAAATAGTGCTCTTTCCTCAAAAGCTGATTGTGTTTGTTGTAAGGCGAGCTATCGTTTGCTTCCCAGTCAGAAATGGAGTTGAATCACATGCAGTTTTTGGTCTTACACGCAAGAGTTGCTTTCAGGTAAGGAAAGTCACTATTGTGCTCCCATTGCCATACACAGTGCAAATAGCACTCGCATCTGTTCCCAGAGTGTACAGTGTATTGGATTGAAGAAGAGCTACTTCTCTTGTCAGTTTCCTAAGCAGAGTTGAAGTAGATATGGCCCGGATGTAGGAAGCACAGTTCTTTTGTTCTGAGCAAGCTCACTGTTCGGACCCCAATGGAAACACAGTAGAGTACAAGAGTGCTCTTTTCTCAAAAGTAGAGTGTGTTTCTGGTAAGGCGAGCTAGCGTTTGTTTCCCAGTCCTAATTGGAGTTGAATTCCATGCAGTTTCTGGTCCTACGAGTAAGAGTTGTTTTCAGGTAAGAAGAGTCACTATTGTGTTCCCATTGCTGTACTCAGTGCAAATAGCAATCGCGTCTGTTCCCAGCAAATACAGTGTATTGGACTGAAGAGGAGCTCCTGTTCATGTCAGTTTCCTAAGCAGAGTTGAACTAGATATGGCCCGTGTGTGTAGGAAGCACAGTTCTTTTGTTCTGAGCAAGCTCACTGTTCTGGCACTATAGGAAACACAGTAGAGTAGAAGATTGCTCTTTTCTCAAAAGCAGAGTGTGTTTCTTGTAAGGCGAGCTAGCGTTTGGTTCCCAGTCCTAATTGGAGTTGAATCACATGCAGTTTCTGGTCCTACGAGCAAGAGTTGTTTTCTGGTAAGAAGAGTCACTATTGGGCTCCCATATACATACACAGTACAAATAGCACTGGCATCTGTTCCCAGCAAGTACAGTGTATTGGACTGAAGAGAAGCTACTGTTCTTGTCAGTTTCCTAAGCAGAGTTGAACTAGATATGGCCCGGGTGTAGGAAGCACAGTTCTTTTGTTCTGAGCAAGTTCTCTGTTTGGACCCCATAGGAAACACAGTAGAGTAGAAGAGTGCTCTTTTCTCAAAAGCAGAGTGTGTTTCTTGTAAGGCGAGCTAGCGTTTGTTTCCCAGTCCTAAATGGATTTGAATCCCATGCAGTTTCTGGTCCTAAGAGCACGAGTAGTTTTCTGTTAAAAAGAGTCACTATTGTGTTCCCATTGCCATACACAGTGCAAATAGCACTCGCGTCTGTTCCCAGTAAGTACAGAGTATTGGACTGAAGAGGAGCTACTGTTCTCCTCAGTTTCCTAAGCAGAGTTGAACTAGAGATGGCCCCTGTGTAGGAAGCACAGTTCTTTAGTTCTGAGCAAGCTCACTGTTCTCGCCCTATAGGAAACACTGTAAAGTAGAAGAGTGCTCTATTCTCAAAAGCAGAGTGTGTTTCTTGTAAAGCGAGCTAGCGTTTGTTTCCCAGTCCTAAATTGAGTTGAATCACATGCAGTTTCTGGTCCTACTAGCAAGAGTTTTTTCTGGTAAGAAGAGTAACTATTGTGCTCCCATTGTCATACACAGGGCAAATAGCACTGGTTTCTCTTCCCAGCATGTACAGTGTATTGGACTGAAAAGGATCTACTGTTCTTGTCAGGTTCCTAAGCAGAGTTGAACTAGATATGGCCCGTGTGTGTAGAAAGCACAGTTCTTTTGTACTCAGCAAGCTCACTGTTCTGACCCTATAGGAAACACAGTAGAGTAGAAGAGTGCTCTTTCCTCAAAAGCAGAGTGTGTTTCTTGTAAAACGAGCTAGCGTTTGTTTCCCAGTCCTAAATGGAGTTGAATCACATGCAGTTTCAGGTCCTACGAGCAAGAGTTGTTTTCTGGTAAGGAAAGTCACTATTGTGCTCCCATTGCCATAAACAGTGAAAATCGCACTCGCGTCTGTTCCCAGCAAGTACGGTGTATTGGACTGAAGAGGAGCTACTGTTCTTGTCAGTCTCCTAAGCAGAGTTGACCTAGATATGACCCGTGTGTGTAGGAAGCACAGTTCTTTTGTTCTGAGCAAGCTCACTGTTTGGACCCCATAGGAAACACAATAGAGTAGATGTGTGCCCTATTTTCAAAAGCAGAGTGTGTTTCTTGTAAGGCGAGCTAGCGTTTGTTTCCCGATCCTAAATGGAGTTGAATCCCATGCAGTTTCTGGTCCTACAAGCAAGAGTTTTTTTCTGGTAAGAAGAGTCACTATTGCGCTCCCATTGCTATTCACAGTACAAAAGCACTCGCGTCTGTTTCCAGCAAGTACATAGTATTGGTCTGAAGAGGAGCTACTGTTCTTGTCAGATTCCTAAGCAGAGTTGAACTAGATATGGCCCGTGTGTGTAGGAAGCACAGTTCTTTTGTACTCAGCAAGCTCACTGTTCTGGCCCTATAGGAAACACAGTAGAGTAGAAGAGTGCTCTTTCCTCAAAAGCAGAGTGTGTTTCTTGTAACGCGAGCTAGCGTTTGTTTCCCAGTCCTAAATGGAGTTGAATCACATGCAGTTTCAGGTCATATGAGCAAGAGTTGTTTTCTGGTAAGGAAAATCGCTATTGTGCTCCCATGGCCATACACAGTGAAAATAGCACTGGCGTCTGTTCCCAGCAAGTACAGTGTATTAGACTGAAGAGGAGCTACTCTTCTTGTCAGTTTCCTAAGCAGAGTTGAACTAGATATGACCCGTGTGTGTAGGAAGCAAAATTCTTTTGTTCTGAGCAAGCTCACTGTTTGGACCCCATAGGAAACACCGTAGAGAAGATGTGTGCCCTATTCTCAAAAGCAGAGCGTGTTTCTTGTAAGGCGAGCTAGCGTTTGTTTCCCAGTCCTAAGTGGATTGAATCAAATGCAGTTTATGGTCCTAAGAGCAAGAGTTGTTTTCTGGTAAGAAGAGTCTCTATTGTGTTCCCATTGTGCACACAGTGCAAATAGCACTCGCGTCTGTTCCCAGTAAGTACAGTTTATTGGACTGAAGAGGAGCTACTGTTCTCCTCAGTTTCCTAAGCAGAGTTGAACTAGATATGGCCCGTGTGTGTAGGATGCACAGTTCTTTTGTTCTGAGCAAGCTCACTGTTCGGACCCCACAGGAAACACAGTAGAGTAGAAGAGTGCTCTTTTCTCAAAAGCTGAGGGTGTTTCTTGTAAGGCGAGCTAGCGTTTGTTTCCCAGTCCTAAATGGAGTTGAATCAAAAGCAGTTTTTGGTACTATGAGCAAGAGTTTTTTTCTGGTAAAGAAGAGTCACTATTGCGCTCCCATTGCCATACACAGTACAAATAGCACTCGCGTCTGTTCCCATCAAGTACAGTATATAGGACTGAAGAGGAGCTACTGTTCTTGTCAGTTTCCTAAGCAGAGTTGAACTAGATATGGCCTGTGTGTGTAGGAAGCACAGTTCTTTTGTTCTGAGCAAGCTCACTGTTCGAACCCCATAGGAAACACAGTAGAGTAGAAGAGTGCTCTTTTCTCAAAAGCAGAGTGTATTTTTGTAAGGCAAGCTAGCGTTTGTTTTCCAGTCCTAAATGGAGTTGAATCAAATGCAGTTTTTGATCCTACAAGCAAGAGTTGTTTTCTGGTAAGAAGAGTCACTATTGCGCTCCCATTGCCACACACAGTACAAATAGCACTCGCGTCTGTTCCCAGCAAGTACAGTTTATTGGACTGCAGAGGAGCTACTGTTCTTGTCATTTTCCTAAGCAGAGTTGAATTAGATATGGCACGAGTGTGTAGGAAGCACAGTTCTCTTGTTCTCAGCAAGCTCACTGTTTGGACCCCATAGAAATCACAGTAGAATTGAAGAGTGTACTTTACTCAAGAAGAAGAGTGTGTTTCTTGTAAGGCCAGATAGCGTTTCTTTCCCAGTCCTAAATGGAGTTGAATGACATTCACTTTCTCATCCTACGAAAAAGAGTTGTTTTCTGGTAAGAAGAGTAACTATTGTGCTCCCATTGCTGTACACAGTGCAATAGCACTCGCGTATGTGCCCAGCAAGTGCAGTGTATTGGACTGAAGAGGAGCTACTGTTCTCGTCAGTTTCCTAAGCAGAGTTGAACTACATATGGTCCGTGTGTGTAGGCAGCACAGTTCATTTCTTCTGAGCAAGCTCACTGTTCTGGCTCTATGGGAAACACAGTAGATTAGAAGAGTGCTCTTTTCTCAAAAGCAGAGTCTGTTTCTTGTAAGGCGAGCTAGCATTTGTTTCCCAGTCCTAAATGGAGTTGAATCACATGCCGTGTCTGGTCCTACAAGCAAGAGTTGTTTTCTGGTAAGAAGAGTCACTATTGCGCTCCCATTTTCATACACAGTGCAAATAGCACTGGTTTCTGTTCCCAGCATGTACAGTGTATTGGACTGAGGATCTACTGTTCTTGTCAGGATCCTAAGCAGAGTTGAACTAGATATGGCCCATGTGTGTAGGGAGCATAGTTCTTTTGTACTCAGCAAGCTCACTGTTCTGGCCCTATAGGAAACACAGTAGACTAGAAGAGTGCTCTTTCCTCAAAAGCAGAGTGTGTTTCTTGTAAGGCGAGCTAGCGTTTGTTTCCCAGTCCTAAATGGAGTTGAATCACATGCAGTTTCTGGTCCTCCGAGCAAGAGTTTTTTCTGCTAAGGAAAGTCACTATTGTGCTCCCATTGCCATACACAGTGCATATAGCACTCGCGTCTGTTCCCAGCAATTACAGTGTATTGGACTGAAGAGGAGCTGCTGTTCTTGTCAGTTTCCTAAGCAGAGTTGAACTAGATATGACCCGTGTGTGTAGGAAGCACAGTTCTTTTGTTCTGAGCAAGCTCACTGTTTGGACCCCATAGGAAACACAGTAGAGTAGATGTGTGCCCTATTCTCAAATGCAGAGTGTGTTTCTTATAAGGCGAGCTAGTGTTTGTTTCCCAGTCCTAAGTGGGTTGAATCAAATGCAGTTTCTGGATGTATGAGCAAGAGTTTTTTCTGGTAAGGAAAGCCACTATTATGCTCCCTTTGCCATACACAGTGCAAATAGCACTCGCGTCTGTTCCCAGCAATTACAGTGTATTGGGCTGAAGAGGAGCTACTGTTCTTGTCAGTTTCCTAAGCAGAGTTGAACTAGATATGACCCGTGTGTGTAGGAAGCACAGTTCTTTTGTTCTGAGCAAGCTCATTGTTTGGACCCCATAGGAAACACAGTAGAGTAGATGTGTGCCCTATTCTCAAAAGCAGAGCGTGTTTCTTGTAAGGCGAGCTAGCGTTTGTTTCCCAGTCCTAAGTAGGTTTAATCAAATCCAGTTTCAGGTCCTAAGAGCAAGAGTTGTTTTCTGGTAAGAAGAGTCACTATTGTGCATCCATTGCCGTACGCAGTGCAAATAGCACTCTCGTCTGTTCTTAGCAAGTACAGTCTATTAGACTGAAGAGGAGCTACTGTTCTCATCACTTTCCTAAGCAGAGTTGAACTAGATATGGCCCGTGTGTGTAGGAAGCACAGTTCTTTTGTTCTGAGCAAGCTCACTGTTCTGGCCCTATAGGAAACACAGTAGAGTAGAAGAGTGCTCTTTTCTCAAAAGCAGAGTGTGTTTCTTGTAAGTCGAGCTAGCGTTTGTTTCCCAGTCCTAAATGGAGTTGAATCACATGCAGTTTCTGGTCCTATGAGCAAGACTTGTTTTGTGGTATGAAGAGTCACAATTGTGCTCCCATTGTCATACACAGTGCAAATAGCACTCACGTCTGTTCCCAGCAAGTACAGTGTATTGGACTGAAGAGGATCAACTGTTCTTGTCAGTTTCCTAAGCAGAATTGAACTAGATATGGCTGTGTGTGTAGGAAGCACAGTTCTTTTGTTCTGAGCAAGCTCACTGTTCTGGCGCTAAAGGAAACTCAGTAGAGTAGAAGAGTGCTCCTTCCTCAAAAGCAGAGTGTGTTACTTGTAAGGCGAGCTAGTGTTTGTTTCTCAGTCCTTAATGGAGTTGAATCACATGCAGTTTTTGGTCCTATGAGCAAGAGTTGCTTTCTGGTAAGGAAAGTCACTATTGCGCTCCCATTGCCATATTCAGTGCAAATAGCACTCGCATCTGTTGCCAGCAAGTACAGTGTATTGGACAGAAGAGGAGCTACTTCTCTTGTCAGTTTCCTAAGCAGAGTTGAACTAGATATGGCCCGGGTGTAGGAAGCACAGTTCTTTTGTTCTGAGCAAGCTCACTGTTTGAACCCCATAGAATCCACAGTAGAGTAGATGTGTGCCCTATTCTCAAAAGCAGAGCATGTTTCTTGTAAGGTGAGCTAGCCTTTGTTTTCCAGTCCTAAGTGAATTGAATCAAATGCAGTTTCTGGTCCTAAGAGCAAGAGTTATTTTCTGGTAAGAAGAGTCACTAATGCGCACTTATTGCCGTACACAGTGCAAATAGCACTCGCGTCATTTCCCAGCAAGTACAGTGTATTGGACTGAAGAGGAGCAACTGTTCTTGTCAGTTTCCTAAGATAGTTGAACTAGATATGACCCGTGTGTAGGAAGCACACTTCTTTTGTTTTGAACAAGCTCAATGTTCGAACCCCATAGGAAACACAGTAGAGTAGAAGTGTGCTCTTTTCTCAAAAGCAGAGTGTGTTTCTTATAAGGCGAGCTAGCGTTTGTTTCCCAGTCCAAAATGGAGTTGAAATAAACATGCAGTTTCTAGTCCTACAAGCAAGAGTGGTTTTCTGGTAAGAAGAGTCACTATTGCGCTCCCATTGTCATACACAGTGCAAATTGCCCTCGCGTCTGTTCCCAGCAAGTACAGTGTATTGGACTGAAGAGCATCTACTGTTCTTGTCAGTTTCCTAAGCAGAGTTGATCTAGATATGGCCCGTGTGTGTAGGAAGCACAGTTCGTTTGTTCTCAGCAAGCTCACTGTTCAGATCCTATAGAAAACACAGTAGAGTAGAAGAGTGCTCTTTTCTCAAAAGCAGAGTGTGTTTCTTGTAAGGCGAGCTAGCGTTTGTTTCCCAGTCCTAAATGGAGTTGAATCACATGCAGTTTCTGGTCCTACGAGCAAGAGTTGTTTTCTGGTAAGAAGAGTCACTATTGCGCTCCCATTTCCATACACAGTGCAAATACACTCGCGTCTGTACCCAGTAAGTACAGTGTATTGGACTGAAGAGGAGCTACTGTTCTTGTCAGTTTCCTAAGCAGAGTTGAACTAGATATGGCCCGTGAGTGTAGAAAGCACAGTTCTTTTGTTCTGAGCAAGCTCACTGTTCCAACCCCATAGGAAACACAGTAGAGTAGAAGAGTGCTCTTTTCTCAAAAGCGGAGTGTGTTTCTTGTAAGGCGAGCTAGCATTTGTTTCCCAGTCCTAAATGGAGTTGAATACCATGCAGTTTCTGGTCCAACAAGCAAGATTTTTTTTCTGGTAATAAGAGTCACTATTGTGCTCCCATTGCCATACACAGTACATATAGCTCTGGCGTCTGTTCCCTGCATGTACAGTGTATTGGACTGAAGAGGAGCTACTGTTCTTGTTAGTTTCCTAAGCAGAGTTGAACTAGATATGGCCCGTGTGTGTAGGAAGCACAGTTCTTTTGTTTTGAGCAAGCTCACCATTGGAACCCCATTAGAAAAACAGTAGAGTAGAAGAGTGCACTTTTCTCAAAAGCAGAGTGTGTTTCTTGTAAGGCGAGCTAGCGTTTGTTTCCAAGTCCTAAATGGAGTTGAAATACACATGCAGTTTTTCGTCCTATGAGCTAGAGTTGTTTTCTGGTAAGAAGAGTCACTATTGCGCTCCCTTTGCCATACACAGTGCAAATAGCACTCGCGTCTGTTCCAGCAAGTACAGTGTATTGGACTGAAGAGGAGCTACTGTTCTTCTCAGTTTCCTAAGCAGAGTTGAAGTAGATATGGACCGTGTGTGTAGGAAGCACAGTTCTTTTGTTCTGAGCAAGCTCACTGTTCTGGCCCTATAGGAAACACAGTAGACTAGAAGAGTGCTCTTTTCTCAAAAGCAGAGTGTGTTTCTTGTAAGGCGAGCTAGCGTTTGTTTCCCAGTCCTAAGTGGATTGAATCAAATGCAGTTTCTGGTCCTACGAGCAAGAGTTTTTTGGTAATAAAAGTCACTATTGCGCTCCCATTGTCATACACAGGGCAAATAGCACTGGCGTCTGTTCCCAGCATGTACAGTGTATTGGACTGAAGAGGAGCTACTGTTCTTGTCAGGATCCTAAGCAGAGTTGAACTAGATATGGCCCATGTGTGTAGGAAGCACAGTTCTTTTGTAGTCAGCAAGCTCACTGTTCTGGCCATATAGGAAACACTGTAGAGTAGAAAAATGCTCTTTCCACAAAAGCAGAGTGTGTTTCTAGTAAGTCGAGCTAGCGTTTCTTTCCCAGTTCTAAATGGAGTTGAATGGCATGCATTTTTTGGTCCTATGAGCAAGAGTTGTTTTCTGGTAAGGAATGTGACTATTGTGCTCTCATTGCCATACACAGTGCAAATTGCACTCGCATCTGTTCCCAGCATGTACAGTGTATTGGACTGAAGAAGAGCTACTTTTCTTCTTAGTTTCCTAAGCAGAGTTGAACTAGATGTGGCCCGTGTGTGTAGGAAGGACTGTTCTTTTTTTCTGAGCAAGCTCATTGTTCTGGCCCTATAGGAAACACAGTAGAGTAGAAGAGTGCTCTTTTCTCAAAAGCAGAGTGTGTTTCTTGTAAGGCGAGCTAGCATTTGTTTCCCAGTCCTAAATGGAGTTGAATAACATGCAGTTTCTGGTCCTAGGAGCAAGAGTTGTTTTCTGGTAAGAAGAGTCACTATTGTGCTCCCATTGCCATACACAGTGCAAATAGCACTGGCGTCTGTTCCCAGCAAGTACAGTATATTGGACTAAACAGGATCTACTATTCTTGTCAGTTTCCTAAGCAGAGTTGAACTCAATATGGTCCCTGTGTGTAGGAAGCACAGTTCTTTTGTTCTGAGCAAGCTGACGGTTCTGGCCCTAAAGGAAACAGAGTAGAATAAAAGGGTGCTTTTTTCTCAAAAGCAGAGTGTGTTTCTTGTAAGGTATGCTAGCGTTTGTTTCCCAGTCCTAGATGGAGTTGAGTTATATGCAGTTTCTGGTCCTATGAGCAAGAGTTGTTTTCTGGTAAGAAGAGTCAATATTGTGTTCCCATTGTCATACACAGGGCAAATAGCACTGGCGTTGGTTCCCAGCATGTACTGTGTATTGGACTGAAGAGAATCTACTGTTCTTGTCAGGTTCCTAAGCAGAATTGAACTAGATATGGCCGTGTGTGTAGGAAGCAAAGTTCTTATGTTCTGAGCAAGCTCACTGTTCTGGCCATATAGGAAACACAGTAGAGTAGAAGAGTGCTCTTTTCTCAAAAGCAGACTGTGTGTCTTGTAAGGCTAGCTAGGATTTGTTTCCCAGTCTTAAATGGAGTTGAGTCACATGCAGTTTTTGGTCCTACGAGCAAGAGTAGTTTTCTGGTAAGAAGAGTCCCCATTGGGCTCCCATTGCCATACACAGTACAAATAGCACCCATGTCTGTTCCCAGCATGTACAGTGTATTGGACTGAAAAGGAAGTATTGTTCTTGTCAGTTTCCTAAGCAGAATTGAACTAGATATGGCCGTGTATGTAGGAAGCACAGTTCTTTTGTTCTGAGCAAGCTCTCTGTTCTGGCCTTATAGGAAACACAGTAGAGTAGAAGAGTGCTCTTTTCTCAAAAGCAGAGTGTGTTTCTTGTAAGGCGAGCTAGCGTTTGTTTTCCAGTCCTAAATGGAGTTGAATCACATGCAGTTTTTGGTCCTACCAGCAAGAGTTGTTTTCTGGTAAGGAAAGTCACTATTGCGCTCCCTTTGCCATACGCAGTGCAAATAGCACTCGTGTCTGTTTCCAGCAAGTACAGTGTATAGGACTGAAGAGGAGCTACTGTTCTTGTCAGTTTCCTAAGCAGAGTTGAACTAGATATGGACCATGTGTGTAGGAAGCACAGTTCTTTTGTTCTGAGCAAGCTCACTGTTCGGACCCCATAGGAAACACAGTTGAGTAGAAGAGTGCTCTTTTCTCAAAAGCAGAGTGTGTTTCTTGTAAGGCGAGCTAGCGTTTGTTTCCCAGTCCTAAATGGAGTTGAATCACATGCAGTTTCTGGTCCTACGAGCAAGAGTTGTTTTCTGGTAAGGAAAGACATTATTGCGCTCCCATTGCCATACATAGTACAAATAGCACTCGCGTCTGTTCCCAGCATGTACAGTGTATTGGACTGAAGAGGATCTACTGTTCTTGTCAGGTTCCTACGCAGAATTGAACTAGATATGGCCATGTGTGTAGGAAGCACAGTTCTTTTGTTCTGAGCAAGCTCACTGTTCGGACACCATAGGAAACACAGTAGAGTAGAAGAGTGCTCATTTCTCAAAAGCAGAGTGTGTTTCTTGTAAGGCAAGCTAATGTTTGTTTCCCAGTCCTAAAAGGAGTTGAATGACATGCAGTTTTTGGTTCTACGAGCAAGAGTTGTTTTCTGGTAAGAAGAGTCACTATTGTGCTCCCACTGCCATACACAGTGCAAATAGCACTCGATTCTGTTCCCAGCAAGTACAGTGTATTGGACTGAAGAGGAGCTACTGTTCTTGTCAGTATCCTAATCAGAGTTGAACTAGATATGGCCCGTGTGTGTAGGAAGCGCAGTTCTTTTGTTCTGAGAAACCTCACTTTTTGGATCCCATAGGAAACACAGTAGAGTAGAAAAGTGCTCTTTTCTCAAAAGCAGAGTGTGTTTCTTGTAAGGCAGGCTGGCATTTGTTTCCCAGTCCTAAATGGAGTTGAATCACATGCAGTTTCTGGTCGTACAAGCAAGAGTTGTTTTCTGGTAAGAAGAGTCACTATTGCCCTCCCATTGTCATACACAGGGCAAATAGCACTGGCGTCTGTTCCCAGCATGTACAGTGTATTGGACTGAAGAGGATCTACTGTTCTTGTCAGTTTCCTAAGCAGAATTGAACTAGATACGGCCATGTGTGTAGGAAGCACAGTTCTTTTGTTCTGAGCAAGCTCACTCTTCTGGCCCTATAGGAAACACAGTAGAATAGAAGAGTGCTCTTTTCTCAAAAGCAGAGTGTGTTTCTTGTAAGGCGAGCTAGCGTTTGTTTCCCAGTCCTAAATGGAGTTGAATCACATGCAGTTTCTGCTCCTATGAGCAAGAGTTGTTTTCTGGTAAGGAAAGTCACTATTGTGCTCCATTGCCATACACAGTGTTAATAACACTTGTGTCTGTTCCCAGCAAGTACAGTGTATTGGACTGAAGAGGAGCTACTTTTCTTGTCAATTTCCTAAGCAGAGTTGAACCAGATATGGCCCGTGTGTGTAGGAAGCACAGGTCTTTTGTTCTGAGCAAGCTCACTCTTCGAACTCCATAGGAAACACAGTAGAGTAGAAGAGTGCTCTTTTCTCAAAATCAGAGTGTGTTTCTTGTATGGCGAGCTAGCGTTTGTTTCCCAGTCCTAAATGGAGTTGAATCAAATGCAGTTTTTGGTCCTACGAGCAGGAGTTGTTTTCTGGTAAGAAGAGTCACTATTGTGCTCCCATTGCCACACACAGTACAAATAGCACTCGCGTCTGTTCCCAGCAAGTACAGTCTATTGGACTGCAGAGGAGCTTCTGTTCTTGTCAGTTTCCTAAGCAGAGATGAACTAGATATGGCCCGTGTGTGTACAAAGCACAGTTCTTTTGTTCTGAGCAAGCTCACTGTTGGAACCCCATAGGAAATACAGTAGAATAGAACAGTGCTCTATTCTCAAAAGCAAAGTGTGTTTCTTGTAAGGCGAGCTAGCGATTGTTTCCCAGTCCAAAATTGAGTAGAATCACATGTAGTTTCTGGTCCTACGAGCAAGAGCTTTTTCTGGTAAGAAGAGTCACTATTGCGCTCCTATTGTCATATACAGGGCAAATAGCACTGATGTCTCTTCCCAGTATGTACAGTGTATTGGACTGCAGAGGATCTACTGTTCTTGTCAGGTTCCTAAGCAGAGTTGAACTAGATAGGGCCCATGTGTGTAGGAAGCACAGTTCTTTGTACTCAGCAAGCTCACTGTTCTGGCCCTATAGGAAACACAGTAGAGAAGAAGAGTGCTCTTTCCTCAAAACCAGAGTGTGTTTCTTGTAAGGCGAGCTAGCGTTTGTTTCCCAGTCCTAAATGGAGTTGAATCACATGCAGTTTCAGGTCCTACGAGCAAGAGTTGTTTTCTGGTAAGGAAAGTCACTATTGCGCTCCCATTGCCATACACAGTGCAAATAGCACTCGCGTCTGTTCCCTGCAAGTATAGTGTATTGGACTGAAGAGGAGCTACTGTTCTTGTCAGTTTCCTAAGCAGAGTTGAACTAGATATGACCCGTGTGTGCAGGAAGCACAATTCTTTTGTTCTGAGCAAGCTCACTGTTTGGACCCCATAGGAAACACAGTAGAGAAGATGTGTGCCCTATTCTCAAAAGCACAGCGTGTTTCTTGTAAGGCGAGCTAACGTTTGTTTCCCACTCCTAAATGGAGTTGAATCACATGCAGGTTCTGGTCCTATGAGCAAGAGTTGTTTTCTGGTAAGAAGAGTCACTATTGCGCTCCCATTGCCATACACAGTACAAATAGCACTCGCATCTGTTTCCAGCAAGTACAGTGTATTGGTATGAAGAGGAGCTACTGTTCTTGTCAGTTTCCTAAGCAGAGTTGAACTAGATATGACCCCTGTGTGTAGGAAGCACAAATTATTTGTTCTCAGCAAGCTCACTGTTTGGACCCCTTAGGAAACACAGTAGAGAAGATGTATGCCCTATTCTCAAAAGCAGAGCTGTTTCTTGTAAGGCGAGCTAGAGATTGTTTCCCAGTCCTAAATTGAGTTGAATCACATGTAGTTTCTAGTCCTACGAGCAAGAGTTTTTTTCTGGTAAGAAGAGTCATTATTGTGCTCCTATTGTCATACACAGGGCAAATAGCACTGGTGTCTCTTCCCAGCATGTACATTGTATTGGACTGAAGTGGACCTACTGTTCTTGTCAGGTTCCTAAGCAGAGTTGAACTAGATATGGCCCATGTGTGTAGGAAGCACAGTTCTTTTTACTCAGCAAGCTCACTGTTCTGGCCCTATAGGAAACACAGTAGAGTAGAAGAGTGCTCTTTCCTCAAAAGCAGAGTGTGTTTCTTGTAAAGTGAGCTAGCGTTTGTTTCCCAGTCCTAAATGGAGTTGAATCACATTCAGTTTCAGGTCCTACGAGCAAGAGTTGTGTTCTGGTAAAGAAAGTCACTATTGCGCTCCCATTGCCATACACAGTGCAAATAGCACTCGCGTCTGTTCCCAGGAAGTATAGTGTATTGGACTGAAGAGGAGCTACTGTTCTTGTCAGTTTCCTAAGCAGAGTTGAACTAGATATGACCCGTGTGTGCAGGAAGCACAATTCTTTTGTTCTGAGCAAGCACACTGTTTGGACCCCATAGGAAACACAGTAGAGAAGATGTGTGCCCTATTCTCAAAAGCAGAGCGTGTTTCTTGTAAGGCGAGCTAGCGTTTGTTTCCCAGGCCTAAGTGGATTGAATCAAATGCAGTTTCTGGTCCTAAGAGCAAGAGTTGTTTTCTGGTAAGAAGAGTCACTATTGTGCTCCCATTGCTGTACACAGTGCAAATAGCACTCGCGTCTGTTCCCAGTAAGTACAGTGTATTGGACTGAAGAGGAGCTACTGTTCTCGTCAGTTTCCTAAGCAGAGTTGAACTATATATGGCCCGTGTGTGTAGGAAGCACAGTTCTTTTGTTCTGAGCATGCTCACTGTTCTCGCCCTATAGGAAACACTGTAGAGTAGTAGAGTGCTATATTCTCAAAAGCAGAGTGTGTTTCTTGTAAGGCAAGCTAGCGATTGTTTCCCAGTCCTATATTGAGTTGATTCACATGTAGTTTCTGGTCCTAGGAGCAAGAGTTTTTTCTGGCAAGAAGAGTCACTATTGTGCTCCTATTGTCATACACAGCGCAAAGAGCACTGGTGTCTCTTCCCAGCATGTACAGTGTATTGGACTGAAGAGGATCTACTGTTCTTGTCAGGTTCCTAAGCAGAGTTGAAATTGATATGGCCCATGTGTGTAGGAATCACAGTTCTTTTGTACTCAGCAAGCTCACTGTTATGACCCTATAGGAAACACAGTAGAGTAGAAGAGTGCTCTTTCCTCAAAAGCAGAGTGTGTTTCTTGTAAGGCGAGCTAGCTTTTGTTTCCAGTCCTAAATGGAGTTGAATCACATGCAGTTTCAGGTCCTACGAGCAAGAGTTGTTTTCTTCTGAGGAAAGTCACTATTGCGCTCCCATTGCCATACACAGTGCAAATAGCAGCGCGTCTGTTCCCAGCAAGTACAGTGTATTGTACTGAAGAGGAGCTACAGTTCTTGTCAGTTTCCTAAGCAGAGTTGAACTAGATATGACCCGTGTGTGTAAGAAGCACAGTTCTTTTGTTCTGAGCAAGCTCACTGTTTGGACCCCATAGGAAACACAGTAGAGTAGATGTGTGCCCTATTCTCAAAAGCAGACTGTGTTTCTTGTAAGGCGAGCTAGTGTTTGTTTCCCAATCCTAAATGGAGTTGAATCACATGCAGGTTCTGGTCCTACAAACAAGAGTTGTTTTCTGGTAAGAAGAGTCACTATTGCGCTCCCATTGCCATATGCAGTACAAATAGCGCTCGCGTCTGTTTCCAGCAAGTACAGTGTATTGGTCTGAAGAGGAGCTACTGTTCTTGTCAGTTTCCTAAGCAGAGTTGAACTAGATATGGACCGTGTGTAGGAAGCACAGTTCTTTTGTTCTGAGCAAGCTCACTGTTCGAACTACATAGGAAACACAGTAGAGTAGAGGAGTGCTCTTTTCTCAAAATCAGAGTGTGTTTCTTGTAAGGCGAGCTAGCGTTTGTTTCCCAGTCCTAAATGGAGTTGAATGAAATGCAGTTTCTGGTCCTATGAGCAAGAGCTGTTTTCTGGTAAGAAGAGTCACTATTGCGCTCCCATTGCCACACACACTATAAATAGCACTCGCGTCTGTTCCCAACAAGTACAGTCTATTGGACTGCAGAGGAGCAACTGTTCTTGTCAGTTTCCTAAGCAGAGATAAACTAGAAATGGCCCGTTTGTGTAGGAAGCACAGTTCTTTTGTTCTGAGCAAGCTCACTGTTCTCGCCCTATAGGAAACACTGTAGAGTAGAAGAGTGCTCTATTCTCAAAAGCAGAGTGTGTTTCTTGTAAGGCGAGCTAGAGATTGTTTCCCAGTCCTAAATTGAGTTGAATCACATGTAGTTTCTAGTCCTACGAGCAAGAGTTTTTTTCTGGTAAGAAGAGTCATTATTGCGCTCCTATTGTCATACACAGGGCAAATAGCACTGGTGTCTCTTCCCAGCATGTACATTGTATTGGACTGAAGTGGATCTACTGTTCTTGTCAGGTTCCTAAGCAGAGTTGAACTAGATATGGCCCATGTGTGTAGGAAGCACAGTTCTTTGTACTCAGCAAGCTCACTGTTCTGGCCCTATAGGAAACACAGTAGAGTAGAAGAGTGCTCTTTCCTCAAAAGCAGAGTGTGTTTCTTGTAAGGTGAGCTAGCGTTTGTTTCCCAGTCCTAAATGGAGTTGAATCACATGGAGTTTCAGGTCCTACGAGCAAGAGTTGTTTTCTGGTAAAGAAAGTCACTATTGCGCTCCCATTGCCATACACAGTGCAAATAGCACTCGCGTCTGTTCCCAGGAAGTATAGTGTATTGGACTGAAGAGGAGCTACTGTTCTTGTCAGTTTCCTAAGCAGAGTTGAACTAGATATGACCCGTGTGTGCAGGAAGCACAATTCTTTTGTTCTGAGCAAGCACACTGTTTGGACCCCATAGGAAACACAGTAGAGAAGATGTGTGCCTATTCTCAAAAGCAGAGCGTGTTTCTTGTAAGGCGAGCTAGCGTTTGTTTCCCAGGCCTAAGTGGATTGAATCAAATGCAGTTTCTGGTCCTAAGAGCAAGAGTTGTTTTCTGGTAAGAAGAGTCACTATTGTGCTCCCATTGCTGTACACAGTGCAAATAGCACTCGCGTCTGTTCCCAGTAAGTACAGTGTATTGGACTGAAGAGGAGCTACTGTTCTCGTCAGTTTCCTAAGCAGAGTTGAACTAGATATGGACCGTGTGTGTAGGAAGCACAGTTCTTTTGTTCTGAGCAAGCTCACTGTTCGAACCCAATAGGAAACACAGTAGAGTAGAAGAGTGCTCTTTTCTCAAAAGCAGAGTGTGTTTCTTGTAAGGCGAGCTAGCGTTTTTTTTCCCAGTCATAAATGGAGTTGAATCACATGCAGTTTCAGGTCCTACAAGCAAGAGCTGTTTTCTGGTAAGGAAAGTCACTATTGCGCTTCCATTGCAATATACAGTGCAAATAGCACTCGCGTCTGTTCCCAGCAAATACAGTGTATTGGAATGAAGAGGAGCTACTGTTCTTGTCAGTTTCCTAAGCAGAGTTGAACTAGATATGACCCGTGTGTGTAGGATGCACAGTTTTTTTGTTCTGAGCAAGCACACTGTTTGGTCCCCATAGGAAACACAGTAGAGTAGATGTGTGCCCTATTCTCAAAAGCAGAGTGTGTTTCTTGTAAGACGAGCTAGCGTTTGTTTCCCAATCCTAAATGGAGTTGAGTCACATGCAGTTTCTGGTCCTATGAGCTAGAGTTGTTTTCTGGTAAGAAGAGTCACTATTGTGCTCCCATTGTCATACACAGGGCAAATAGCACTGGCGTCTGTTCCCAGCAAGTACAGTGTATTGGACTGAAGAGGATCTACTGTTCTTGTCAGTTTCCTAATCAGAATTGAACTGGATATTGCCCGTTTGTGTAGGAAGCAAAGTTCTTTTTTTCTGAGCAAGCTCACTGTTCTGGCCATATAGGAAAAACAGTAGAGTAGAAAAGTGCTCTTTTCTCAAAAGCAGAGTGTGTTTCTTGTAAGGCGAGCTAGCGTTTGTTTCCCAGTCCTAAATGGAGTTGAAACAAATGCAGTTTTTGGTCCTAAGAGCAAGAGTTGTTTTCTGGTAAAGAAGAGTCACTATTGCGCACCCATTGCCATACACAGTACAAATAGCGCTCGTGTCTGTTCCCAGCAAGTACAGTGTATTGGACTGAAGAGGAGCTACTGTTCTTGTCAGTTTCCTAAGCAGAGTTGAACTAGATATGGCCCGTTTGTGTAGGAAGCACAGTTCTTTTGTTCTGAGCAAGCTCACTGTTCTCGCCCTGTAGGAAACACTGTAGTGTAGAAGAGTGCTCTATTCTCAAAAGCAGAGTGTGTTTTTTGTAAGGCGAGCTAGCGATTGTTTCCAAGTCCTAAATTGAGTTGAATCACATGTAGTTTCTGGTCCTACGAGCAAGAGTTTTTTTCTGGTAAGAACAGTCACTATTGCGCTCCTATTGTCATACACAGGGCAAATAGCACTGGTGTCTCTTCCCAGCATGTACACTGTATTGGACTGAAGAGGATCTACTGTTCTTGTCAGGTTCCTAAGCAGAGTTGAACTAGATATGGCCCAAGTGTGTAGGAAGCACAGTTCTTTGTACTCAGCAAGCTCACTGTTCTGGCCCTATAGGAAACACAGTAGAGTAGAAGAGTGCTCTTTCCTCAAAAGCAGAGTGTGTTTCTTGTAAGGTGAGCTAGCGTTTGTTTCCCAGTCCTAAATGGAGTTGAATCACATGCAGTTTCAGGTCCTACGAGCAAGAGTTGTTTTCTGGTAAAGAAAGTCACTATTGCGCTCCCATTGCCATACACAGTGCAAATAGCACTCGCGTCTGTACCCAGTAAGTACAGTGTATTGGACTGAAGAGGACCTACTGTTCTTGTCAGTTTCCTAAGCAGAATTGAACTAGATATGGCCGTGTGTATGAAGCACAGTTCTTTTGTTCTGAGCAAGCTCACTGTTCTGGCGCTATAGGAAACACAGTAGAGTAGAAGAGTGCTGTTTTCTCAAAAGCAGAGTGTGTTTCTTGTAAGGCGAGCCAGCATTTGTTTCTCAGTCCTAAATGGAGTTGAATCAAATGCAGTTTTTGGTCCTACGAGCAAGAGTTGTTTTCTGGTAAGAAGAGTCACTATTGTGCTCCCATTGCCATACACAGTGCAAATAGCACTCGCGTCTGTACCCAGTAAGTACAGTGTATTGGACTGAAAAGGAGCTACTGTACTTGTCAGTTTCCTAAGCAGAATTGAGCTAGATATGGCCGTGTGTATGAAGCACAGTTCTTTTGTTCTGAGCAAGGTCACTGTTCTGGCGCTATAGGAAACAAAGTAGAGTAGAAGAGTGCTGTTTTCTCAAAAGCAGAGTGTGTTTCTTGTAAGGCGAGCTAGCGTTTGTTTCCAAGTTCTAAATGGAGTTGAATCACATGCAGTTTTTGGTCCTACACACAAGAGTTGTTTTCTGGTAAGGAAAGTCACTATTGCGCTCCCATTGCCATACACAGTGCAAATAGCACGCGGATCTGTACATAGCAAGTACAGTGTATTGGACTGAAGAGGAGCTACTGTTCTTGTCATTTTCCTAAGCAGAGTTGAATTAGATATGGCGCGAGTGTGTAGGAAGCACAGTTCTTTTGTTCTGAGCAAGCTCACTGTTTTGGCCCTATAGGAAACACAGTAGATTAGAATAGTGCTTATTTCTCAAAAGCAGAGTGTGTTTCTTGAAACGCGAGCTAGCGTTTCTTTCCCAGTCCTAAATGGAGTTGAATCAAATGCAGTTTTTGGTCCTACGAGCAAGACTTGTTTTCTGGTAAGAAGAGTCACTATTGTGCTCCAATTGCCTTACACAGTGCAAATAGCACTCGCGTCTGTTCCCAGTAAGTACAGTGTATTGGACTGAAGAGGAGCTACTGTTCTCGTCAGTTTCGGAAGCAGAGTTGAACTAGATATGGCCCGTGTGTGTAGGAAGCACAGTCCTTTTGTTCTGAGCAAGCTCACTGTTCTGGTCCTATAGGAAACACAGTAGAGTAGAAGAGTGCTCTTTTCTCAAAAGCAGAGTGTGTTTCTTGTAAGACGAGCTAGTGTTTTTTTCCCAGTCCTAAATGGAGTTGAATCACATGCAGTTACTGGTACTAAGAGCAAGAGTTTTTTTCTGGTAAGAAGAGTCACTATTGTGCTCCCATTGCCTTACACAGTGCAAATAGCACTCGCATCTGTTCCCAGCAAGTACAGTGTATTGGACTGAAGAGGAGCTACTGTTCTTGTCAGTTTCCTAAGTAGAATTGAACTGGATATGGCCATTTGTGTAGGAAGCACAGTTTTTTTGTTCTGAGGAAGCTCACTGTACTGGCCCCATAGGAAAAACAGTAGAGTAGAAGAGTGCTCTTGTCTCAAAAGCAGAGTGTGTTTCTTGTAAGGCGAGCTAGCGTTTGTTTCCCAGTCCTAAATGGAGTTGAATCACATGCAGTTTTTGGTCCTACGCGCAAGAGTTTTTTTCTGGTAAGGAAAGTCACTATTGCGCTCCCTTTGCCATACACAGCACAAATATCACTCACGTCTGTTCCCAGCAAGTACAGTGTATTAGACTGAAGAGGAGCTACTGTTCTTGTCAGTTTCCTAAGCAGAGTTGAACTAGATATGGCCCGTTTGTGTAGGAAGCACAGTTCTTTTGTTCTGAGCAAGCTCACTGTTCGGACCCCATAGGAAACACAGTAGAGTAGAATAGTGCTCTTTTCTCAAAAGCAGAGTGTGTTGTTTCTTGTAAGGCGAGCTAGCATTTGTTTCCCAGTGCTAAATGGAGTTCATATACACATGCAGTTTCTGGTCCTATGAGCTAGAGTTGTTTTCTGGTAAGAAGAGTCACTATTGCGCTCCATTTGACATACACAGTGCAAATAGCACTCGCGTCTGTTCCCAGAAAGTACAGTGTATTGGACTGAAGAGGAGCTACTGTTCTTGTCAGTTTCCTAAGCAGAATTGAACTAGATATGGCCCGTGTGTGTAGGAAGCACAGTTCTTTTGTTCTGAGCAAGCTCACTGTTCTGGCCCTATAGGAAACACAGTAGAGTAGAAGAGTGCTCTTTTCTCAAAAGCAGAGTGTGTTTCTTGTAAGGCGAGCTAGCGTTTGTTTCCCAGTCCTAAATGGAGTTGAATCAAATGCAGTTATTGGTCCTATGAGCAAGAGTTGATTTCTGGTAAGAAGAGTCACTATTGCGATCTCATTGCCATACACAGTACAAATAGAACTCGCTTCTGTTTCCAGCAAGTACAGTGTATTGGACTGAAGAGGAGCTACTGTTCTTGTCAGTTTCCTAAGCAGAGTTGAACTAGATATGGCCTGTATGTGTAGGAAGCACAGTTCTTTTGTTGTGAGCAAGCTCACTGTTCGAACCCCATTGGAAACACAGTAGAGTAGACGGGTGCTCTTTTCTCAAAAGCAGAGTGTGTTTCTTGTAAGGCGAGCTAGCGTTTGTTTCCCAGTCCTAAATGGAATTCAAATACACATGCAGTTTCTGGTCCTACGAGCAAGAGTTGTTTTCTCGTTAGAAGAGTCACTATTGTTTTCCCTTTGCTATACACAGTGCAAACAGCCCTTGTGTCTGTTCCCAGCAAGTACAGTGTATAGGACTGAAGTGGAGCTACTGTTCTTGTCAGTTTCCAAAGCAGAGTTGAACTAGATATGGCCCGTGTGTGTAGGAAGCACGGTTCTTTTGTTCTGAGCATGCTCACTGTTTGGACCCCATAGAAAACACAGTAGAGTAGATGTGTGCCCTATTCTCAAAAGCAGAGCGTGTTTCTTGAAAATCGAGCGAGCGTTTGTTTCCCTGTCCTTAGTGGATTGAATCAAATGCAGTTTCTGGTCCTAAGAGCAAGAGTTGTTTTCTGGTAAAAAGAGTCACTATTTTGCTCCCAGTGCCGTACACAGTGCAAATAGCACTCGCGTCTGTTCTCAGTAAGTACAGTGTATTGGACTGAAGAGGAGCTACTTTTCTTGTCAGTTTCCTAAGCAGAGTTGAACTAGATATGGACCGTGTGTAGGAAGCACAGTTCTTTTGTTCTGAGCAAGCTCACTCTTCGAACTCCATAGGAAACACAGTAGAGTAGAAGAGTGCTCTTTTCTCAAAATCAGAGTGTGTTTCTTGTATGGCGAGCTAGCGTTTGTTTCCCAGTCCTAAATGGAGTTGAATCAAATGCAGTTTTTGGTCCTACGAGCAGGAGTTGTTTTCTGGTAAGAAGAGTCACTATTGTGCTCCCATTGCCACACACAGTACAAATAGCACTCGCGTCTGTTCCCAGCAAGTACAGTCTATTGGACTGCAGAGGAGCTACTGTTCTTGTCAGTTTCCTAAGCAGAGATGAACTAGATATGGCCCGTGTGTGTACAAAGCACAGTTCTTTTGTTCTGAGCAAGCTCACTGTTGGAACCCCATAGGAAATACAGTAGAGTAGAACAGTGCTCTATTCTCAAAAGCAAAGTGTGTTTCTTGTAAGGCGAGCTAGTGATTGTTTCCCAGTCCAAAATTGAGTAGAATCACATGTAGTTTCTGGTCCTACGAGCAAGAGCTTTTTCTGGTAAGAAGAGTCACTATTGCGCTCCTATTGTCATATACAGGGCAAATAGCACTGATGTCTCTTCCCAGTATGTACAGTGTATTGGACTGAAGAGGATCTACTGTTCTTGTCAGGTTCCTAAGCAGAGTTGAACTAGATAGGGCCCATGTGTGTAGGAAGCACAGTTCTTTGTACTCAGCAAGCTCACTGTTCTGGCCCTATAGGAAACACAGTAGAGTAGAAGAGTGCTCTTTCCTCAAAACCAGAGTGTGTTTCTTGTAAGGCGAGCTAGCGTTTGTTTCCCAGTCCTAAATGGAGTTGAATCACATGCAGTTTCAGGTCCTACGAGCAAGAGTTGTTTTCTGGTAAGGAAAGTCACTATTGCGCTCCCATTGCCATACACAGTGCAAATAGCACTCGCGTCTGTTCCCTGCAAGTATAGTGTATTGGACTGAAGAGGAGCTACTGTTCTTGTCAGTTTCCTAAGCAGAGTTGAACTAGATATGACCCGTGTGTGCAGGAAGCACAATTCTTTTGTTCTGAGCAAGCTCACTGTTTGGACCCCATAGGAAACACAGTAGAGAAGATGTGTGCCCTATTCTCAAAAGCAGAGCGTGTTTCTTGTAAGGCGAGCTAACGTTTGTTTCCCACTCCTAAATGGAGTTGAATCACATGCAGGTTCTGGTCCTATGAGCAAGAGTTGTTTTCTGGTAAGAAGAGTCACTATTGCGCTCCCATTGCCATACACAGTACAAATAGCACTCGCGTCTGTTTCCAGCAAGTACAGTGTATTGGTATGAAGAGGAGCTACTGTTCTTGTCAGTTTCCTAAGCAGAGTTGAACTAGATATGACCCCTGTGTGTAGGAAGCACAAATTATTTGTTCTCAGCAAGCTCACTGTTTGGACCCCTTAGGAAACACAGTAGAGAAGATGTATGCCCTATTCTCAAAAGCAGAGCGTGTTTCTTGTAAGGCGAGCTAGAGATTGTTTCCCAGTCCTAAATTGAGTTGAATCACATGTAGTTTCTAGTCCTACGAGCAAGAGTTTTTTTCTGGTAAGAAGAGTCATTATTGTGCTCCTATTGTCATACACAGGGCAAATAGCACTGGTGTCTCTTCCCAGCATGTACATTGTATTGGACTGAAGTGGACCTACTGTTCTTGTCAGGTTCCTAAGCAGAGTTGAACTAGATATGGCCCATGTGTGTAGGAAGCACAGTTCTTTTTACTCAGCAAGCTCACTGTTCTGGCCCTATAGGAAACACAGTAGAGTAGAAGAGTGCTCTTTCCTCAAAAGCAGAGTGTGTTTCTTGTAAGGTGAGCTAGCGTTTGTTTCCCAGTCCTAAATGGAGTTGAATCACATGCAGTTTCAGGTCCTACGAGCAAGAGTTGTGTTCTGGTAAAGAAAGTCACTATTGCGCTCCCATTGCCATACACAGTGCAAATAGCACTCGCGTCTGTTCCCAGGAAGTATAGTGTATTGGACTGAAGAGGAGCTACTGTTCTTGTCAGTTTCCTAAGCAGAGTTGAACTAGATATGACCCGTGTGTGCAGGAAGCACAATTCTTTTGTTCTGAGCAAGCACACTGTTTGGACCCCATAGGAAACACAGTAGAGAAGATGTGTGCCCTATTCTCAAAAGCAGAGCGTGTTTCTTGTAAGGCGAGCTAGCGTTTGTTTCCCAGGCCTAAGTGGATTGAATCAAATGCAGTTTCTGGTCCTAAGAGCAAGAGTTGTTTTCTGGTAAGAAGAGTCACTATTGTGCTCCCATTGCTGTACACAGTGCAAATAGCACTCGCGTCTGTTCCCAGTAAGTACAGTGTATTGGACTGAAGAGGAGCTACTTTTCTTGTCAGTTTCCTAAGCAGAGTTGAACTATATATGGCCCGTGTGTGTAGGAAGCACAGTTCTTTTGTTCTGAGCATGCTCACTGTTCTCGCCCTATAGGAAACACTGTAGAGTAGTAGAGTGCTATATTCTCAAAAGCAGAGTGTGTTTCTTGTAAGGCAAGCTAGCGATTGTTTCCCAGTCCTATATTGAGTTGATTCACATGTAGTTTCTGGTCCTAGGAGCAAGAGTTTTTTCTGGCAAGAAGAGTCACTATTGTGCTCCTATTGTCATACACAGCGCAAAGAGCACTGGTGTCTCTTCCCAGCATGTACAGTGTATTGGACTGAAGAGGATCTACTGTTCTTGTCAGGTTCCTAAGCAGAGTTGAAATTGATATGGCCCATGTGTGTAGGAATCACAGTTCTTTTGTACTCAGCAAGCTCACTGTTATGACCCTATAGGAAACACAGTAGAGTAGAAGAGTGCTCTTTCCTCAAAAGCAGAGTGTGTTTCTTGTAAGGCGAGCTAGCTTTTGTTTCCAGTCCTAAATGGAGTTGAATCACATGCAGTTTCAGGTCCTACGAGCAAGAGTTGTTTTCTTCTGAGGAAAGTCACTATTGCGCTCCCATTGCCATACACAGTGCAAATAGCAGCGCGTCTGTTCCCAGCAAGTACAGTGTATTGTACTGAAGAGGAGCTACAGTTCTTGTCAGTTTCCTAAGCAGAGTTGAACTAGATATGACCCGTGTGTGTAAGAAGCACAGTTCTTTTGTTCTGAGCAAGCTCACTGTTTGGACCCCATAGGAAACACAGTAGAGTAGATGTGTGCCCTATTCTCAAAAGCAGACTGTGTTTCTTGTAAGGCGAGCTAGTGTTTGTTTCCCAATCCTAAATGGAGTTGAATCACATGCAGGTTCTGGTCCTACAAACAAGAGTTGTTTTCTGGTAAGAAGAGTCACTATTGCGCTCCCATTGCCATATGCAGTACAAATAGCGCTCGCGTCTGTTTCCAGCAAGTACAGTGTATTGGTCTGAAGAGGAGCTACTGTTCTTGTCAGTTTCCTAAGCAGAGTTGAACTAGATATGGACCGTGTGTAGGAAGCACAGTTCTTTTGTTCTGAGCAAGCTCACTGTTCGAACTACATAGGAAACACAGTAGAGTAGAAGAGTGCTCTTTCCTCAAAAGCAGAGTGTGTTTCTTGTAAGGCAAGCTAGCTTTTGTTTCCAGTCCTAAATGGAGTTGAATCACATGCAGTTTCAGGTCCTACGAGCAAGAGTTGTTTTCTTCTGAGGAAAGTCACTATTGCGCTCCCATTGCCATACACAGTGCAAATAGCAGCGCGTCTGTTCCCAGCAAGTACAGTGTATTGTACTGAAGAGGAGCTACAGTTCTTGTCAGTTTCCTAAGCAGAGTTGAACTAGATATGACCCGTGTGTGTAAGAAGCACAGTTCTTTTGTTCTGAGCAAGCTCACTGTTTGGACCCCATAGGAAACACAGTAGAGTAGATGTGTGCCCTATTCTCAAAAGCAGACTGTGTTTCTTGTAAGGCGAGCTAGTGTTTGTTTCCCAATCCTAAATGGAGTTGAATCACATGCAGGTTCTGGTCCTACAAACAAGAGTTGTTTTCTGGTAAGAAGAGTCACTATTGCGCTCCCATTGCCATATGCAGTACAAATAGCGCTCGCGTCTGTTTCCAGCAAGTACAGTGTATTGGTCTGAAGAGGAGCTACTGTTCTTGTCAGTTTCCTAAGCAGAGTTGAACTAGATATGGACCGTGTGTAGGAAGCACAGTTCTTTTGTTCTGAGCAAGCTCACTGTTCGAACTACATAGGAAACACAGTAGAGTAGAGGAGTGCTCTTTTCTCAAAATCAGAGTGTGTTTCTTGTAAGGCGAGCTAGCGTTTGTTTCCCAGTCCTAAATGGAGTTGAATGAAATGCAGTTTCTGGTCCTATGAGCAAGAGCTGTTTTCTGGTAAGAAGAGTCACTATTGCGCTCCCATTGCCACACACACTATAAATAGCACTCGCGTCTGTTCCCAACAAGTACAGTCTATTGGACTGCAGAGGAGCAACTGTTCTTGTCAGTTTCCTAAGCAGAGATAAACTAGAAATGGCCCGTTTGTGTAGGAAGCACAGTTCTTTTGTTCTGAGCAAGCTCACTGTTCTCGCCCTATAGGAAACACTGTAGAGTAGAAGAGTGCTCTATTCTCAAAAGCAGAGTGTGTTTCTTGTAAGGCGAGCTAGAGATTGTTTCCCAGTCCTAAATTGAGTTGAATCACATGTAGTTTCTAGTCCTACGAGCAAGAGTTTTTTTCTGGTAAGAAGAGTCATTATTGCGCTCCTATTGTCATACACAGGGCAAATAGCACTGGTGTCTCTTCCCAGCATGTACATTGTATTGGACTGAAGTGGATCTACTGTTCTTGTCAGGTTCCTAAGCAGAGTTGAACTAGATATGGCCCATGTGTGTAGGAAGCACAGTTCTTTGTACTCAGCAAGCTCACTGTTCTGGCCCTATAGGAAACACAGTAGAGTAGAAGAGTGCTCTTTCCTCAAAAGCAGAGTGTGTTTCTTGTAAGGTGAGCTAGCGTTTGTTTCCCAGTCCTAAATGGAGTTGAATCACATGGAGTTTCAGGTCCTACGAGCAAGAGTTGTTTTCTGGTAAAGAAAGTCACTATTGCGCTCCCATTGCCATACACAGTGCAAATAGCACTCGCGTCTGTTCCCAGGAAGTATAGTGTATTGGACTGAAGAGGAGCTACTGTTCTTGTCAGTTTCCTAAGCAGAGTTGAACTAGATATGACCCGTGTGTGCAGGAAGCACAATTCTTTTGTTCTGAGCAAGCACACTGTTTGGACCCCATAGGAAACACAGTAGAGAAGATGTGTGCCTATTCTCAAAAGCAGAGCGTGTTTCTTGTAAGGCGAGCTAGCGTTTGTTTCCCAGGCCTAAGTGGATTGAATCAAATGCAGTTTCTGGTCCTAAGAGCAAGAGTTGTTTTCTGGTAAGAAGAGTCACTATTGTGCTCCCATTGCTGTACACAGTGCAAATAGCACTCGCGTCTGTTCCCAGTAAGTACAGTGTATTGGACTGAAGAGGAGCTACTGTTCTCGTCAGTTTCCTAAGCAGAGTTGAACTAGATATGGACCGTGTGTGTAGGAAGCACAGTTCTTTTGTTCTGAGCAAGCTCACTGTTCGAACCCAATAGGAAACACAGTAGAGTAGAAGAGTGCTCTTTTCTCAAAAGCAGAGTGTGTTTCTTGTAAGGCGAGCTAGCGTTTTTTTTCCCAGTCATAAATGGAGTTGAATCACATGCAGTTTCAGGTCCTACAAGCAAGAGCTGTTTTCTGGTAAGGAAAGTCACTATTGCGCTTCCATTGCAATATACAGTGCAAATAGCACTCGCGTCTGTTCCCAGCAAATACAGTGTATTGGAATGAAGAGGAGCTACTGTTCTTGTCAGTTTCCTAAGCAGAGTTG
The DNA here is from genome assembly GCF_949786415.1 of Peromyscus eremicus. Taxonomy (NCBI): domain Eukaryota; kingdom Metazoa; phylum Chordata; class Mammalia; order Rodentia; family Cricetidae; genus Peromyscus; species Peromyscus eremicus. Next base: position 149,127 of record NW_026735165.1, read on the forward strand.
AACTAGATATGACCCGTGTGTGTAGGATGCACAGTTTTTTTGTTCTGAGCAAGCACACTGTTTGGTCCCCATAGGAAACACAGTAGAGTAGATGTGTGCCCTATTCTCAAAAGCAGAGTGTGTTTCTTGTAAGACGAGCTAGCGTTTGTTTCCCAATCCTAAATGGAGTTGAGTCACATGCAGTTTCTGGTCCTATGAGCTAGAGTTGTTTTCTGGTAAGAAGAGTCACTATTGTGCTCCCATTGTCATACACAGGGCAAATAGCACTGGCGTCTGTTCCCAGCAAGTACAGTGTATTGGACTGAAGAGGATCTACTGTTCTTGTCAGTTTCCTAATCAGAATTGAACTGGATATTGCCCGTTTGTGTAGGAAGCAAAGTTCTTTTTTTCTGAGCAAGCTCACTGTTCTGGCCATATAGGAAAAACAGTAGAGTAGAAAAGTGCTCTTTTCTCAAAAGCAGAGTGTGTTTCTTGTAAGGCGAGCTAGCGTTTGTTTCCCAGTCCTAAATGGAGTTGAAACAAATGCAGTTTTTGGTCCTAAGAGCAAGAGTTGTTTTCTGGTAAAGAAGAGTCACTATTGCGCACCCATTGCCATACACAGTACAAATAGCGCTCGTGTCTGTTCCCAGCAAGTACAGTGTATTGGACTGAAGAGGAGCTACTGTTCTTGTCAGTTTCCTAAGCAGAGTTGAACTAGATATGGCCCGTTTGTGTAGGAAGCACAGTTCTTTTGTTCTGAGCAAGCTCACTGTTCTCGCCCTGTAGGAAACACTGTAGTGTAGAAGAGTGCTCTATTCTCAAAAGCAGAGTGTGTTTTTTGTAAGGCGAGCTAGCGATTGTTTCCAAGTCCTAAATTGAGTTGAATCACATGTAGTTTCTGGTCCTACGAGCAAGAGTTTTTTTCTGGTAAGAACAGTCACTATTGCGCTCCTATTGTCATACACAGGGCAAATAGCACTGGTGTCTCTTCCCAGCATGTACACTGTATTGGACTGAAGAGGATCTACTGTTCTTGTCAGGTTCCTAAGCAGAGTTGAACTAGATATGGCCCAAGTGTGTAGGAAGCACAGTTCTTTGTACTCAGCAAGCTCACTGTTCTGGCCCTATAGGAAACACAGTAGAGTAGAAGAGTGCTCTTTCCTCAAAAGCAGAGTGTGTTTCTTGTAAGGTGAGCTAGCGTTTGTTTCCCAGTCCTAAATGGAGTTGAATCACATGCAGTTTCAGGTCCTACGAGCAAGAGTTGTTTTCTGGTAAAGAAAGTCACTATTGCGCTCCCATTGCCATACACAGTGCAAATAGCACTCGCGTCTGTACCCAGTAAGTACAGTGTATTGGACTGAAGAGGACCTACTGTTCTTGTCAGTTTCCTAAGCAGAATTGAACTAGATATGGCCGTGTGTATGAAGCACAGTTCTTTTGTTCTGAGCAAGCTCACTGTTCTGGCGCTATAGGAAACACAGTAGAGTAGAAGAGTGCTGTTTTCTCAAAAGCAGAGTGTGTTTCTTGTAAGGCGAGCCAGCGTTTGTTTCTCAGTCCTAAATGGAGTTGAATCAAATGCAGTTTTTGGTCCTACGAGCAAGAGTTGTTTTCTGGTAAGAAGAGTCACTATTGCGCTCCCATTGCCATACACAGTGCAAATAGCACTCGCGTCTGTACCCAGTAAGTACAGTGTATTGGACTGAAAAGGAGCTACTGTACTTGTCAGTTTCCTAAGCAGAATTGAGCTAGATATGGCCGTGTGTATGAAGCACAGTTCTTTTGTTCTGAGCAAGGTCACTGTTCTGGCACTATAGGAAACAAAGTAGAGTAGAAGAGTGCTGTTTTCTCAAAAGCAGAGTGTGTTTCTTGTAAGGCGAGCTAGCGTTTGTTTCCAAGTTCTAAATGGAGTTGAATCACATGCAGTTTTTGGTCCTACACACAAGAGTTGTTTTCTGGTAAGGAAAGTCACTATTGCGCTCCCATTGCCATACACAGTGCAAATAGCACGCGGATCTGTACATAGCAAGTACAGTGTATTGGACCGAAGAGGAGCTACTGTTCTTGTCATTTTCCTAAGCAGAGTTGAATTAGATATGGCGCGAGTGTGTAGGAAGCACAGTTCTTTTGTTCTGAGCAAGCTCACTGTTTTGGCCCTATAGGAAACACAGTAGATTAGAATAGTGCTTATTTCTCAAAAGCAGAGTGTGTTTCTTGAAACGCGAGCTAGCGTTTCTTTCCCAGTCCTAAATGGAGTTGAATCAAATGCAGTTTTTGGTCCTACGAGCAAGACTTGTTTTCTGGTAAGAAGAGTCACTATTGTGCTCCAATTGCCTTACACAGTGCAAATAGCACTCGCGTCTGTTCCCAGTAAGTACAGTGTATTGGACTGAAGAGGAGCTACTGTTCTCGTCAGTTTCGGAAGCCGAGTTGAACTAGATATGGCCCGTGTGTGTAGGAAGCACAGTCCTTTTGTTCTGAGCAAGCTCACTGTTCTGGTCCTATAGGAAACACAGTAGAGTAGAAGAGTGCTCTTTTCTCAAAAGCAGAGTGTGTTTCTTGTAAGACGAGCTAGTGTTTTTTTCCCAGTCCTAAATGGAGTTGAATCACATGCAGTTACTGGTACTAAGAGCAAGAGTTTTTTTCTGGTAAGAAGAGTCACTATTGTGCTCCCATTGCCTTACACAGTGCAAATAGCACTCGCATCTGTTCCCAGCAAGTACAGTGTATTGGACTGAAGAGGAGCTACTGTTCTTGTCAGTTTCCTAAGTAGAATTGAACTGGATATGGCCATTTGTGTAGGAAGCACAGTTTTTTTGTTCTGAGGAAGCTCACTGTACTGGCCCTATAGGAAAAACAGTAGAGTAGAAGAGTGCTCTTTTCTCAAAAGCAGAGTGTGTTTCTTGTAAGGCGAGCTAGCGTTTGTTTCCCAGTCCTAAATGGAGTTGAATCACATGCAGTTTTTGGTCCTACGCGCAAGAGTTTTTTTCTGGTAAGGAAAGTCACTATTGCGCTCCCTTTGCCATACACAGCACAAATATCACTCACGTCTGTTCCCAGCAAGTACAGTGTATTAGACTGAAGAGGAGCTACTGTTCTTGTCAGTTTCCTAAGCAGAGTTGAACTAGATATGGCCCGTTTGTGTAGGAAGCACAGTTCTTTTGTTCTGAGCAAGCTCACTGTTCGGACCCCATAGGAAACACAGTAGAGTAGAATAGTGCTCTTTTCTCAAAAGCAGAGTGTGTTGTTTCTTGTAAGGCGAGCTAGCATTTGTTTCCCAGTGCTAAATGGAGTTCATATACACATGCAGTTTCTGGTCCTATGAGCTAGAGTTGTTTTCTGGTAAGAAGAGTCACTATTGCGCTCCATTTGACATACACAGTGCAAATAGCACTCGCGTCTGTTCCCAGAAAGTACAGTGTATTGGACTGAAGAGGAGCTACTGTTCTTGTCAGTTTCCTAAGCAGAATTGAACTAGATATGGCCCGTGTGTGTAGGAAGCACAGTTCTTTTGTTCTGAGCAAGCTCACTGTTCTGGCCCTATAGGAAACACAGTAGAGTAGAAGAGTGCTCTTTTCTCAAAAGCAGAGTGTGTCTCTTGTAAGGCGAGCTAGCGTTTGTTTCCCAGTCCTAAATGGAGTTGAATCAAATGCAGTTATTGGTCCTATGAGCAAGAGTTGATTTCTGGTAAGAAGAGTCACTATTGCGATCCCATTGCCATACACAGTACAAATAGAACTCGCTTCTGTTTCCAGCAAGTACAGTGTATTGGACTGAAGAGGAGCTACTGTTCTTGTCAGTTTCCTAAGCAGAGTTGAACTAGATATGGCCTGTATGTGTAGGAAGCACAGTTCTTTTGTTGTGAGCAAGCTCACTGTTCGAACCCCATTGGAAACACAGTAGAGTAGACGGGTGCTCTTTTCTCAAAAGCAGAGTGTGTTTCTTGTAAGGCTAGCTAGCGTTTGTTTCCCAGTCCTAAATGGAATTCAAATACACATGCAGTTTCTGGTCCTACGAGCAAGAGTTGTTTTCTCGTTAGAAGAGTCACTATTGTGTTCCCTTTGCTGTACACAGTGCAAACAGCCCTTGTGTCTGTTCCCAGCAAGTACAGTGTATAGGACTGAAGTGGAGCTACTGTTCTTGTCAATTTCCAAAGCAGAGTTGAACTAGATATGGCCCGTGTGTGTAGGAAGCACGGTTCTTTTGTTCTGAGCATGCTCACTGTTTGGACCCCATAGAAAACACAGTAGAGTAGATGTGTGCCCTATTCTCAAAAGCAGAGCGTGTTTCTTGAAAATCGAGCGAGCGTTTGTTTCCCTGTCCTTAGTGGATTGAATCAAATGCAGTTTCTGGTCCTAAGAGCAAGAGTTGTTTTCTGGTAAAAAGAGTCACTATTTTGCTCCCAGTGCCGTACACAGTGCAAATAGCACTCGCGTCTGTTCTCAGTAAGTACAGTGTATTGGACTGAAGAGGAGCTACTTTTCTTGTCAGTTTCCTAAGCAGAGTTGAACTAGATATGGACCGTGTGTAGGAAGCACAGTTCTTTTGTTCTGAGCAAGCTCACTCTTCGAACTCCATAGGAAACACAGTAGAGTAGAAGAGTGCTCTTTTCTCAAAATCAGAGTGTGTTTCTTGTATGGCGAGCTAGCGTTTGTTTCCCAGTCCTAAATGGAGTTGAATCAAATGCAGTTTTTGGTCCTACGAGCAGGAGTTGTTTTCTGGTAAGAAGAGTCACTATTGTGCTCCCATTGCCACACACAGTACAAATAGCACTCGCGTCTGTTCCCAGCAAGTACAGTCTATTGGACTGCAGAGGAGCTACTGTTCTTGTCAGTTTCCTAAGCAGAGATGAACTAGATATGGCCCGTGTGTGTACAAAGCACAGTTCTTTTGTTCTGAGCAAGCTCACTGTTGGAACCCCATAGGAAATACAGTAGAGTAGAACAGTGCTCTATTCTCAAAAGCAAAGTGTGTTTCTTGTAAGGCGAGCTAGCGATTGTTTCCCAGTCCAAAATTGAGTAGAATCACATGTAGTTTCTGGTCCTATGTGCAAGAGCTTTTTCTGGTAAGAAGAGTCACTATTGCGCTCCTATTGTCATACACAGGGCAAATAGCACTGATGTCTCTTCCCAGTATGTACAGTGTATTGGACTGAAGAGGATCTACTGTTCTTGTCAGGTTCCTAAGCAGAGTTGAACTAGATAGGGCCCATGTGTGTAGGAAGCACAGTTCTTTGTACTCAGCAAGCTCACTGTTCTGGCCCTATAGGAAACACAGTAGAGTAGAAGAGTGCTCTTTCCTCAAAACCAGAGTGTGTTTCTTGTAAGGCGAGCTAGCGTTTGTTTCCCAGTCCTAAATGGAGTTGAATCACATGCAGTTTCAGGTCCTACGAGCAAGAGTTGTTTTCTGGTAAGGAAAGTCACTATTGCGCTCCCATTGCCATACACAGTGCAAATAGCACTCGCGTCTGTTCCCTGCAAGTATAGTGTATTGGACTGAAGAGGAGCTACTGTTCTTGTCAGTTTCCTAAGCAGAGTTGAACTAGATATGACCCGTGTGTGCAGGAAGCACAATTCTTTTGTTCTGAGCAAGCTCACTGTTTGGACCCCATAGGAAACACAGTAGAGAAGATGTGTGCCCTATTCTCAAAAGCAGAGCGTGTTTCTTGTAAGGCGAGCTAACGTTTGTTTCCCACTCCTAAATGGAGTTGAATCACATGCAGGTTCTGGTCCTATGAGCAAGAGTTGTTTTCTGGTAAGAAGAGTCACTATTGCGCTCCCATTGCCATACACAGTACAAATAGCACTCGCGTCTGTTTCCAGCAAGTACAGTGTATTGGTATGAAGAGGAGCTACTGTTCTTGTCAGTTTCCTAAGCAGAGTTGAACTAGATATGACCCCTGTGTGTAGGAAGCACAAATTATTTGTTCTCAGCAAGCTCACTGTTTGGACCCCTTAGGAAACACAGTAGAGAAGATGTATGCCCTATTCTCAAAAGCAGAGCGTGTTTCTTGTAAGGCGAGCTAGAGATTGTTTCCCAGTCCTAAATTGAGTTGAATCACATGTAGTTTCTAGTCCTACGAGCAAGAGTTTTTTTCTGGTAAGAAGAGTCATTATTGTGCTCCTATTGTCATACACAGGGCAAATAGCACTGGTGTCTCTTCCCAGCATGTACATTGTATTGGACTGAAGTGGACCTACTGTTCTTGTCAGGTTCCTAAGCAGAGTTGAACTAGATATGGCCCATGTGTGTAGGAAGCACAGTTCTTTGTACTCAGCAAGCTCACTGTTCTGGCCCTATAGGAAACACAGTAGAGTAGAAGAGTGCTCTTTCCTCAAAAGCAGAGTGTGTTTCTTGTAAGGTGAGCTAGCGTTTGTTTCCCAGTCCTAAATGGAGTTGAATCACATGCAGTTTCAGGTCCTACGAGCAAGAGTTGTGTTCTGGTAAAGAAAGTCACTATTGCGCTCCCATTGCCATACACAGTGCAAATAGCACTCGCGTCTGTTCCCAGGAAGTATAGTGTATTGGACTGAAGAGGAGCTACTGTTCTTGTCAGTTTCCTAAGCAGAGTTGAACTAGATATGACCCGTGTGTGCAGGAAGCACAATTCTTTTGTTCTGAGCAAGCACACTGTTTGGACCCCATAGGAAACACAGTAGAGAAGATGTGTGCCCTATTCTCAAAAGCAGAGCGTGTTTCTTGTAAGGCGAGCTAGCGTTTGTTTCCCAGGCCTAAGTGGATTGAATCAAATGCAGTTTCTGGTCCTAAGAGCAAGAGTTGTTTTCTGGTAAGAAGAGTCACTATTGTGCTCCCATTGCTGTACACAGTGCAAATAGCACTCGCGTCTGTTCCCAGTAAGTACAGTGTATTGGACTGAAGAGGAGCTACTGTTCTCGTCAGTTTCCTAAGCAGAGTTGAACTATATATGGCCCGTGTGTGTAGGAAGCACAGTTCTTTTGTTCTGAGCATGCTCACTGTTCTCGCCCTATAGGAAACACTGTAGAGTAGTAGAGTGCTATATTCTCAAAAGCAGAGTGTGTTTCTTGTAAGGCAAGCTAGCGATTGTTTCCCAGTCCTATATTGAGTTGATTCACATGTAGTTTCTGGTCCTAGGAGCAAGAGTTTTTTCTGGCAAGAAGAGTCACTATTGTGCTCCTATTGTCATACACAGCGCAAAGAGCACTGGTGTCTCTTCCCAGCATGTACAGTGTATTGGACTGAAGAGGATCTACTGTTCTTGTCAGGTTCCTAAGCAGAGTTGAAATTGATATGGCCCATGTGTGTAGGAATCACAGTTCTTTTGTACTCAGCAAGCTCACTGTTATGACCCTATAGGAAACACAGTAGAGTAGAAGAGTGCTCTTTCCTCAAAAGCAGAGTGTGTTTCTTGTAAGGCGAGCTAGCTTTTGTTTCCAGTCCTAAATGGAGTTGAATCACATGCAGTTTCAGGTCCTACGAGCAAGAGTTGTTTTCTTCTGAGGAAAGTCACTATTGCGCTCCCATTGCCATACACAGTGCAAATAGCAGCGCGTCTGTTCCCAGCAAGTACAGTGTATTGTACTGAAGAGGAGCTACAGTTCTTGTCAGTTTCCTAAGCAGAGTTGAACTAGATATGACCCGTGTGTGTAAGAAGCACAGTTCTTTTGTTCTGAGCAAGCTCACTGTTTGGACCCCATAGGAAACACAGTAGAGTAGATGTGTGCCCTATTCTCAAAAGCAGACTGTGTTTCTTGTAAGGCGAGCTAGTGTTTGTTTCCCAATCCTAAATGGAGTTGAATCACATGCAGGTTCTGGTCCTACAAACAAGAGTTGTTTTCTGGTAAGAAGAGTCACTATTGCGCTCCCATTGCCATATGCAGTACAAATAGCGCTCGCGTCTGTTTCCAGCAAGTACAGTGTATTGGTCTGAAGAGGAGCTACTGTTCTTGTCAGTTTCCTAAGCAGAGTTGAACTAGATATGGACCGTGTGTAGGAAGCACAGTTCTTTTGTTCTGAGCAAGCTCACTGTTCGAACTACATAGGAAACACAGTAGAGTAGAGGAGTGCTCTTTTCTCAAAATCAGAGTGTGTTTCTTGTAAGGCGAGCTAGCGTTTGTTTCCCAGTCCTAAATGGAGTTGAATGAAATGCGGTTTCTGGTCCTATGAGCAAGAGCTGTTTTCTGGTAAGAAGAGTCACTATTGCGCTCCCATTGCCACACACACTATAAATAGCACTCGCGTCTGTTCCCAACAAGTACAGTCTATTGGACTGCAGAGGAGCAACTGTTCTTGTCAGTTTCCTAAGCAGAGATAAACTAGAAATGGCCCGTTTGTGTAGGAAGCACAGTTCTTTTGTTCTGAGCAAGCTCACTGTTCTCGCCCTATAGGAAACACTGTAGAGTAGAAGAGTGCTCTATTCTCAAAAGCAGAGTGTGTTTCTTGTAAGGCGAGCTAGAGATTGTTTCCCAGTCCTAAATTGAGTTGAATCACATGTAGTTTCTAGTCCTACGAGCAAGAGTTTTTTTCTGGTAAGAAGAGTCATTATTGCGCTCCTATTGTCATACACAGGGCAAATAGCACTGGTGTCTCTTCCCAGCATGTACATTGTATTGGACTGAAGTGGATCTACTGTTCTTGTCAGGTTCCTAAGCAGAGTTGAACTAGATATGGCCCATGTGTGTAGGAAGCACAGTTCTTTGTACTCAGCAAGCTCACTGTTCTGGCCCTATAGGAAACACAGTAGAGTAGAAGAGTGCTCTTTCCTCAAAAGCAGAGTGTGTTTCTTGTAAGGTGAGCTAGCGTTTGTTTCCCAGTCCTAAATGGAGTTGAATCACATGGAGTTTCAGGTCCTACGAGCAAGAGTTGTTTTCTGGTAAAGAAAGTCACTATTGCGCTCCCATTGCCATACACAGTGCAAATAGCACTCGCGTCTGTTCCCAGGAAGTATAGTGTATTGGACTGAAGAGGAGCTACTGTTCTTGTCAGTTTCCTAAGCAGAGTTGAACTAGATATGACCCGTGTGTGCAGGAAGCACAATTCTTTTGTTCTGAGCAAGCACACTGTTTGGACCCCATAGGAAACACAGTAGAGAAGATGTGTGCCTATTCTCAAAAGCAGAGTGTGTTTCTTGTAAGACGAGCTAGCGTTTGTTTCCCAGGCCTAAGTGGATTGAATCAAATGCAGTTTCTGGTCCTAAGAGCAAGAGTTGTTTTCTGGTAAGAAGAGTCACTATTGTGCTCCCATTGCTGTACACAGTGCAAATAGCACTCGCGTCTGTTCCCAGTAAGTACAGTGTATTGGACTGAAGAGGAGCTACTGTTCTCGTCAGTTTCCTAAGCAGAGTTGAACTATATATGGCCCGTGTGTGTAGGAAGCACAGTTCTTTTGTTCTGAGCAAGCTCACTGTTCGAACCCAATAGGAAACACAGTAGAGTAGAAGAGTGCTCTTTTCTCAAAAGCAGAGTGTGTTTCTTGTAAGGCGAGCTAGCGTTTTTTTTCCCAGTCATAAATGGAGTTGAATCACATGCAGTTTCAGGTCCTACAAGCAAGAGCTGTTTTCTGGTAAGGAAAGTCACTATTGCGCTTCCATTGCAATATACAGTGCAAATAGCACTCGCGTCTGTTCCCAGCAAATACAGTGTATTGGAATGAAGAGGAGCTACTGTTCTTGTCAGTTTCCTAAGCAGAGTTGAACTAGATATGACCCGTGTGTGTAGGATGCACAGTTTTTTTGTTCTGAGCAAGCACACTGTTTGGTCCCCATAGGAAACACAGTAGAGTAGATGTGTGCCCTATTCTCAAAAGCAGAGTGTGTTTCTTGTAAGACGAGCTAGCGTTTGTTTCCCAATCCTAAATGGAGTTGAGTCACATGCAGTTTCTGGTCCTATGAGCTAGAGTTGTTTTCTGGTAAGAAGAGTCACTATTGTGCTCCCATTGTCATACACAGGGCAAATAGCACTGGCGTCTGTTCCCAGCAAGTACAGTGTATTGGACTGAAGAGGATCTACTGTTCTTGTCAGTTTCCTAATCAGAATTGAACTGGATATTGCCCGTTTGTGTAGGAAGCAAAGTTCTTTTTTTCTGAGCAAGCTCACTGTTCTGGCCATATAGGAAAAACAGTAGAGTAGAAAAGTGCTCTTTTCTCAAAAGCAGAGTGTGTTTCTTGTAAGGCGAGCTAGCGTTTGTTTCCCAGTCCTAAATGGAGTTGAAACAAATGCAGTTTTTGGTCCTAAGAGCAAGAGTTGTTTTCTGGTAAAGAAGAGTCACTATTGCGCACCCATTGCCATACACAGTACAAATAGCGCTCGTGTCTGTTCCCAGCAAGTACAGTGTATTGGACTGAAGAGGAGCTACTGTTCTTGTCAGTTTCCTAAGCAGAGTTGAACTAGATATGGCCCGTTTGTGTAGGAAGCACAGTTCTTTTGTTCTGAGCAAGCTCACTGTTCTCGCCCTGTAGGAAACACTGTAGTGTAGAAGAGTGCTCTATTCTCAAAAGCAGAGTGTGTTTTTTGTAAGGCGAGCTAGCGATTGTTTCCAAGTCCTAAATTGAGTTGAATCACATGTAGTTTCTGGTCCTACGAGCAAGAGTTTTTTTCTGGTAAGAACAGTCACTATTGCGCTCCTATTGTCATACACAGGGCAAATAGCACTGGTGTCTCTTCCCAGCATGTACACTGTATTGGACTGAAGAGGATCTACTGTTCTTGTCAGGTTCCTAAGCAGAGTTGAACTAGATATGGCCCAAGTGTGTAGGAAGCACAGTTCTTTGTACTCAGCAAGCTCACTGTTCTGGCCCTATAGGAAACACAGTAGAGTAGAAGAGTGCTCTTTCCTCAAAAGCAGAGTGTGTTTCTTGTAAGGTGAGCTAGCGTTTGTTTCCCAGTCCTAAATGGAGTTGAATCACATGCAGTTTCAGGTCCTACGAGCAAGAGTTGTTTTCTGGTAAAGAAAGTCACTATTGCGCTCCCATTGCCATACACAGTGCAAATAGCACTCGCGTCTGTACCCAGTAAGTACAGTGTATTGGACTGAAGAGGACCTACTGTTCTTGTCAGTTTCCTAAGCAGAATTGAACTAGATATGGCCGTGTGTATGAAGCACAGTTCTTTTGTTCTGAGCAAGCTCACTGTTCTGGCGCTATAGGAAACACAGTAGAGTAGAAGAGTGCTGTTTTCTCAAAAGCAGAGTGTGTTTCTTGTAAGGCGAGCCAGCGTTTGTTTCTCAGTCCTAAATGGAGTTGAATCAAATGCAGTTTTTGGTCCTACGAGCAAGAGTTGTTTTCTGGTAAGAAGAGTCACTATTGCGCTCCCATTGCCATACACAGTGCAAATAGCACTCGCGTCTGTACCCAGTAAGTACAGTGTATTGGACTGAAAAGGAGCTACTGTACTTGTCAGTTTCCTAAGCAGAATTGAGCTAGATATGGCCGTGTGTATGAAGCACAGTTCTTTTGTTCTGAGCAAGGTCACTGTTCTGGCGCTATAGGAAACAAAGTAGAGTAGAAGAGTGCTGTTTTCTCAAAAGCAGAGTGTGTTTCTTGTAAGGCGAGCTAGCGTTTGTTTCCAAGTTCTAAATGGAGTTGAATCACATGCAGTTTTTGGTCCTACACACAAGAGTTGTTTTCTGGTAAGGAAAGTCACTATTGCGCTCCCATTGCCATACACAGTGCAAATAGCACGCGGATCTGTACATAGCAAGTACAGTGTATTGGACTGAAGAGGAGCTACTGTTCTTGTCATTTTCCTAAGCAGAGTTGAATTAGATATGGCGCGAGTGTGTAGGAAGCACAGTTCTTTTGTTCTGAGCAAGCTCACTGTTTTGGCCCTATAGGAAACACAGTAGAGTAGAATAGTGCTTATTTCTCAAAAGCAGAGTGTGTTTCTTGAAACGCGAGCTAGCGTTTCTTTCCCAGTCCTAAATGGAGTTGAATCAAATGCAGTTTTTGGTCCTACGAGCAAGACTTGTTTTCTGGTAAGAAGAGTCACTATTGTGCTCCAATTGCCTTACACAGTGCAAATAGCACTCGCGTCTGTTCCCAGTAAGTACAGTGTATTGGACTGAAGAGGAGCTACTGTTCTCGTCAGTTTCGGAAGCCGAGTTGAACTAGATATGGCCCCGTGTGTGTAGGAAGCACAGTCCTTTTGTTCTGAGCAAGCTCACTGTTCTGGTCCTATAGGAAACACAGTAGAGTAGAAGAGTGCTCTTTTCTCAAAAGCAGAGTGTGTTTCTTGTAAGACGAGCTAGTGTTTTTTTTCCCAGTCCTAAATGGAGTTGAATCACATGCAGTTACTGGTACTAAGAGCAAGAGTTTTTTTCTGGTAAGAAGAGTCACTATTGTGCTCCCATTGCCTTACACAGTGCAAATAGCACTCGCATCTGTTCCCAGCAAGTACAGTGTATTGGACTGAAGAGGAGCTACTGTTCTTGTCAGTTTCCTAAGTAGAATTGAACTGGATATGGCCATTTGTGTAGGAAGCACAGTTTTTTTTGTTCTGAGGAAGCTCACTGTACTGGCCCCATAGGAAAAACAGTAGAGTAGAGAAGAGTGCTCTTTTCTCAAAAGCAGAGTGTGTTTCTTGTAAGGCGAGCTAGCGTTTGTTTCCCAGTCCTAAATGGAGTTGAATCACATGCAGTTTTTGGTCCTACGCGCAAGAGTTTTTTTTCTGGTAAGGAAAGTCACTATTGCGCTCCCTTTGCCATACACAGCACAAATATCACTCACGTCTGTTCCCAGCAAGTACAGTGTATTAGACTGAAGAGGAGCTACTGTTCTTGTCAGTTTCCTAAGCAGAGTTGAACTAGATATGGCCCGTTTGTGTAGGAAGCACAGTTCTTTTGTTCTGAGCAAGCTCACTGTTCGGACCCCATAGGAAACACAGTAGAGTAGAATAGTGCTCTTTTCTCAAAAGCAGAGTGTGTTGTTTCTTGTAAGGCGAGCTAGCATTTGTTTCCCAGTGCTAAATGGAGTTCATATACACATGCAGTTTCTGGTCCTATGAGCTAGAGTTGTTTTCTGGTAAGAAGAGTCACTATTGCGCTCCATTTGACATACAC